>NC_139840.1:22274488-22431988 GCF_963691815.1 Echiichthys vipera | reverse complement strand
TTCACACAGAAGGAGCAATAAATGTCGTCGGAGGTGGGCGGGCGGGTTGGGAAGTGCGAAGGGTTGTTTGTGAGGTTCAAGCTGTGTGTGTGTGTGTGAGTGCGTAGCAGTGTATCGTTGGAACCGCCCCTCTTCCCTTCCACCCGGCTGCCTCTCTGTGAGTGTGTTAGTGTGTGTCTTTGTGTGTGCTTGAATGGGGGGTTTGTCCCTCAATCTGTGCCCCTCTACTTTGCCAGATTTCTAATGATTTTCCAATGATGATTTAGTTTGTGAGTGTTTGTGTGTGTGTGTGTCCAAGGGCTCTCTCTCTCTCTCAACATTCTCCGTCCAGTTATTCTGTCTCTTTCTATTTCTCTCTACCTCTATCTATCTCTATCTCTTGCTCTATATCTCTATCTATCTCATCTCTATTTCTCAGCGTGTACGTGCACATCAGTATCCCAAAAATGGCCTTACCCCGGTTAAGGTAATCCTTCTCCTCTCCTCATGAAAGGGGGTTGAATGGGACAATGACGGAATAACTCTTCCAACTGTACAGTAGGTGGCGCTGCACCAATATACAGCTGGTCGGAATACGGCTTTTCCCCCCGATTTACCTTCGTCAAAATCACAAACGTAGGGGAAAACAGCCGACTTTTGTACAGAATTATGACAGAACCTGGTCTTCTTGGTAGTGACGTTAGTTGTCATGGTGTTAGCTCCCTTGGTTTAAAGGTATCGCTCTATTATTGTTGTTTTTTTCACATTGTTTTCGGCACCATTACTTCCTGGTTTATTATATTTCCGGGTCAAAAGCAACTGCAGAGTGGGGAGGGCACGTGCGCAGAGGAGAAACCCGAAAGCGTTTACATGCGAGAGAACTCTCTACATATATTAACCAGGGTATGAGAACTCCGATTTTACCCGGTGTACGGTGTTTACATAGTATTTGAGAAACCGGAGTATGACCTTAACCCGAACATAATCAGGTTTTTAAACTGCATGTAAACGCACGACTTTCTATCAATATATCTCTCTATCTATCTCTTTCTATCTACATGTATAGATTAAAGTGTCGACTTAACCAGTAGAGCAACAGCATCATATAGCGGCACTAGCTACACGCAGCGATAGGAAATACTTGTCAGGTCTTTGGAAGCACTGGAATAGGCGTCTGTACATGATTTAAAATTAAGATGGTGTTTTTTTTTCATCTTGTATCGTATGTGTGTCTTCTTTTTATAATGGACCCAAGTCCGTAATAAAGCCTGCATTAGTTATAGAGACTGTACTGTATAACTAATGCAGTTATTTTGTGGATTCATTAGAAGGATTAAGATGAGAATATTTACATTATGTATAGTTTTATTACATATGGTTTGCTTATAATGGGGCAATATGTTCATGTTTTGTTTTTTATAATATTTGTGGACAGTCCAATACGACCTGTGCGTACGGCACTCTGTGTTCCTACTGGTGAGTGTTTATTCCAAGGTTAATTTCCTACCTTCATGACAGCTGTTGCTTTCTGTTTTCTGTTTTCATTTCAAATTGTAGAGGTTTACCAGCTTGAAATAGTTAAGTTACCACAGAGAACATTTTGTCACCCTTATTTCTCCGGTAATTTTGAAAACTTTCTTTGGAGGCCCTCTCAAGGTCGCAACAACATCCAAAATGGTAGTGTGTGTGTGTGTGTGTGTGTGTGTGTGTGTGTGTGTGTGTGTGTGTGTGTGTGTGTGTGTGTGTGTGTGTGTGTGTGTGTGTGTGTGTGTGTGTGTGTGTGTGTGTGTGTGTGTGTGTGTGTGTGTGTGTGTGTGCTAGCGAAAAGCATTTATGTTGATTGAAATTGAAGCCTGTGACAAACAAGAAGCAGCCTTGGACACGGCAGAAAGGAAATTGAATATGTGCAACTGTTGGTTTCAAAAGGTGAATACAACTGAACTTTTTTACACTTGCTAGGGGTGTGGGTCGGTGGAAATGTCTCAACAGCTACTAGATTCAATCAACTGTTATACAACATTCATGGTCACCATCTACTGACTTTTAAGAGAAATGTCTCGAGAAATATTGGATGGATTGACATGAAATTCCGTACATATAGTCATGTCCCGCACAGGATGCACTGTTGGTGTTTTTTTCAACCCGTTCTCATCCCAACTCGTCACATATGGCCGTTTTTTCAGGACCCTTTGGCGTCACTTGTCAATGTCCTGCGCGTCAACAACCCAACGCTCCTGGTCGCTGTTTTGAACACGTTGTGTACTCTTTGATGAATGCCTGAACGGACCTCCCGGGCACAGGCCCAGGGGTCCATAAAGTCAGGGGCCCTGACTCATGAATGAGATGTTAAATAACCATAAGTATACACAAAACGACCAAAAATGATCACAAAGATACACAAAACGACTATAAGGATGCAAAACGAACACAGAGAGAACAAAAAATGACAACAAAGACACACAAAATGATTAAAAGTAGATGTAAAATGACCACAGAGAGAAACAAAATGACGACACAGAAATGTAAAATGTCTAAATATAGATGCAAAACAATCACAGAGATGCAAAACAATTGCAAAACAACTAAAAATGGACGTAAAATGACAACAAAGACACACAAAACGACTATAGGGATGCAAAACAAACATGAAGAGACAAAAATAGACATCAAATACACACAAAATGATAAAAAATAGATGTAAAATGACCACAGAGAGAAACAAAATGAAGACATAGAAATGTAAAATGTCTAAATTTTTAGATGCAAAACAATCACAGAGATACAAACCAATTACAAAGACATACAAAACAATTAAAAATGGACATAAAATGACGACAAAGACACACAAAATGACTATAGGGATGCAAAACGAACATGAAGAGACAAAAAATGACAACAAAGACACACAAAATGATTCAAAATAGATGCAAAACAATCACAGAGATGCAGAACAATTACGAAAAAACTATAAATGGACGTAAAATGACCAGAAAGACACACAAAATGACTATAGGGATGCAAAACTAACATGAAGAGACAAAAAATTTGAACAAAGACGCACAAAATGATAAAAAAACACTATAGATGTAAAATGACCTGAAAGACAAACCAAACGACGACATAGAAAACCGTCTGTAAATAAGTGCACAATGAGCATAAGGAGACACAAAATGACTAAAAGTACTCCTTTAATTTGTGTGTCTCGTTCCTCCGTAGACAGAGTGGGGGTCTCTTACATGTCTGTGCCCATGGGCCCATTGTCTCATCATCCATCCATCCATCCATGAGTACTGTGAACTTCTTCCAGAAATAAAATTTTAATCGCAATCGATTATCTAACTCAAGGAAACTTTGACAGTTGATTTTCATGCAGAAGGTACATGAGAAATGAAGGTAGGCGAACAGAAAACGTGCAGCATCATTCATAAAATGGTC
Source organism: Echiichthys vipera (assembly GCF_963691815.1). Classification (NCBI taxonomy): domain Eukaryota; kingdom Metazoa; phylum Chordata; class Actinopteri; order Perciformes; family Trachinidae; genus Echiichthys; species Echiichthys vipera. The sequence continues at coordinate 22,428,574 of NC_139840.1, read as the reverse complement.
GGCCGCCATGAAAAGTTTATGCCATTTTGAAGTTAACAGAATAAAACATGCTGTTTCTTTGGAATGCATGAACTGACAGTGGACATCTCTGTGGGTTTAAGTAGGTCAAAACTTCAAGGTTTTTTTTTTTTTTTTACCAAACCACAGATACAGAAAGACAACTTTAGGGAAGTCAAGGCCAGACATTTGTTGAGGTGGCGGACGAGCCCCCAAAGCTGCTGCCATGAGGCGAATGTTTAGTCCGTGTGAATAGAGGATGAGCGCCGAGAGCGTGTATCAGTCTGAACAAGAGCCTGAATATTTTATAGCAAGACAATAGGGATATATTTGTGTTAATGTTTCATAACTGTTCGTTTATCAAGGCGTGAAGGCCTTGGATACGTGTGTTAGTGTGTGTGTGTGTGCACGCAGGTGTGTGCGCGCCACAGTTTTAATGTTTGATGGAGGGTTTGAGGTTTGAGGAAGGAGGTGTTGTGTGGTTGTTTACGCCTCGATGCGTCCTCTTTAGGTTTATTCACAGGAGGATGACCTGTGAGCTCCCAGCGTGTGGCAGGCATCTCTATGTGTGTGTGCATCAGAGTCAGAGTGTGTGGGGTGGGCTTTTTGGAGGAGCCGAGGGAGCCATAAAAGATTCAGCTCCTCTGGCTGTATTGTTGTGGAGATAACAAATGTTTCCATTTAGTGATCATGCATGAGTTATAACTCACAGGACATAGCTTATTCTGTTTGGTTGCGCGTGTGCGTGCTCGCATGTGTGTGTCTGGGGTTGTGTGTCCTCACACTTTCACAGCTTAACGAGCGGTCAGACCCTGGTGAAATGAACGGAGCACAGTCGGAGCATTGTGTAGTCCCGGTACAAAAGAGCCATGGGTGCCGTGATGAGGTTTTCTATGCCTCAGGTGAGCGCACAGACACATTTCTGCTACAAGAGAGCTCAGTCCAGTTCTTCACATTGAGCTCATTTCTTGACACACCGATGGACAGACGGATACACACACACACACACACACACACACACACACAGACGCACACCCACACACACACTATGAGCTCTATTATGCAGTAGAGTTCTCCATCCAATTGATCACAGGCATGAATTTCAGAACAAAAGGGAAATATTCCACCTCAAAGAGCCAGAGAATTTCTAACAGAATGCCTAAACGCAGCGCACCGTCCTCACCGTATACTTCTAAAGCCTTTGTAACACTCAATGACTTATAAAGTGCGAAACAATGTGTGTGAGAGCGCGCACATCCACAAGGGTAAGCCGCTGAGCACTTCAAACCAAGGGCCTAATCAGCACCCCATAGCCCACCCACACAACCTCTCTCTCTCTGCATCTCTCTCTCTCTCTCCTCTGCTCATCTTATTTTCATTCCCTCTCCCCCTCCCACGGACTTTCCTCTGCATTCTTCCGCTCTCCCCCTCCTGCTCCTCTTCCAGCCCTCTTTTTTTCCCTCTCCCCTTCCCCTTTTCCTGCTCCTCCCTTGAGATGGCAGCAATGGCGGGGGTGACGGGAGGGTTCCTGATGGGGAAGTGGGGGTTGGCGACGACTCCTGGGAATGCTTGGCACAACGCATGCAGGCACAGTTTCGAGGTCAGCTGAGTGTGTGTGTGTGTGTCCCTCGTCCTGGTGGTGGTGGTGGTGATGTTGGAGGATGAGGACACGCCAGGCTGATCTAGGATCTAGCGTCCCCGGGGAGCAGGCGGTGACAAGGCCGCTGGCAAATGCCATGACGCCGCTGAAATATTAACGCTAATGGGATGGTAGAGCTGCGTGCCTGCATGCGTGTGCGTCTCAGCGTGAGCATGTGTTGCTCATAAGTTGCAGCTACTCGAAGTGAAGTGGAGTGAACAAAGTGGAATGGAGATGGATAATGCATTACACTCTAAACAACGGCACAGAAGAGAAAGAGAGAGAGCGAGAGGGAGAGAGAGAGAGAGTTTGGCCTGTAACAGAACAAAACCTACTTCTGAGAGAGTAAAAATGGATGAGGAGAAGAGAGGGGAGGAAAGGAGACAGGAAGAAGGAAGGTCGGAAGAGAGGAAATGCGAGGAGATGTGATAAGGGAAAGGAGGAGAGGGGACAAGAAGAAAGGAGATGTGGAAAACCAGAAAGATAGGAAGAGACGGGAGGAGAGGAAAGGAGATGGGAAGAGGGGACACGGGAGGGGAAAAAAGGAAGGGGGAGAAAGAGAGAACACACCAAAAGGGAGAGAAAAGATCGGAAGAGAGGATATGAGAGGAGCGGAGATAAGAAGAGAGGAGAAGACATAAGAAGGGAGAAGAGGAAAGGAGAAGAGAAGAGACAACAGGGTGAGAGGAGGGGATGAGAGAAAAGAAGAGGACAAGAACCGAGAAGAGAAAATAGGAAGAAGGGGGAGTAGCACAAAAAATTTAGAAAAAAAATGAGTTAAGATCCCTCAGCTGCCAATAAGTGCACACACACACACACACACACACACACACACACACACACACACACACACACACACACACACACACACACACACACACACACACACACACACACACACAGACTCAGCGGCTTCAAGCTATCACACACATCGCCTAGAGCACAATACAGCTCGTTAGTGGGTACATGCTCAAAATGAGTCCCTCTCTCAACCCCTCCGTCTCTCAAGCAGTTGTCAATGTTATTATTTCCAAATGAATACACACAAATGCAGCACGTTGTCTGACAGAAGAAGAGCCTATAAATACACTGTGTGTGTTAGTGTGTGTGTGTGCGTGTCTGTGCGTGTGTGTGTGTGAGTGTGTGTGTGTGTGTGTGTGTGTGTGTGTGTAGGATGACAAACACACTGAGTGAGAGGGAAACAGTGCCACGCTGCAAAACAGCAAACTCCATGATGATATGTTGGGAGGAGGGAGAACATGAACAACAATTAAAAATCCAGCAGTAGGTTGAGTGTGCGTGTGAGAGAGAGCATGTGTGTGTGTTAGTGTGTGTGTGTGTGTGTGTGTGTGTGTGTGTGTGTGTGTGTGTGTGTTAGAAAACACCCACAGCAAAAACTTGTTCATGTGAGACCTGAGAGAAGCGTGTTGAAATCACTGTTGCTCTGTGCAGCTTGTGGGCATGCAGTTAAATTATGGATTTCTGCTCACTGTCTCTGTCACTCCCTCACACACACACACACACACACACACACACACACACACACCCAAAGACACACACACACACACACACATGGAAGGCGGATGTGGGATTGCGTTGCTGTAAGATATAGACAGAGCGCTGTTTTATCACCAAGACTGTGATGTTAATTAAAATCAGACAGACGTTCGCAAAGAAATAAGTTGAGCTCATTTCCATTCTGTGTGAGAGCAAGAAAGTAGGCCACGCTTTGGAGGCGCGCCACCTTTGCTGTCCTACGGATGAGAAATGACTGACAGGCCGGGAGAGGAGAGGACAGGGGAGAAGAGGAGGAGGAGACGACAGCAGTGGCCTCCCTTGTTTGTTGTCCCCCTGACAATCCACGCAAACAGCAGACTGCCATGCCAATGTGTCACACACTCTGGTTGTCACCTATCAAGTCTCCAAAGGCTAGAAGTGGGCCACAGCCTTGACTGTTGCTAATTCTCCCCGCCGCGCCTCCTCCCGCAGCTCTGCGCCGCCTTATATAAGGTCCATTGACTTGTCTTATGGCTACACACGTTGCTGCTCTGCTCCTGATGGTGCCTCGTTAGTCTCTGGGAAAACACTCCAAGCAAAACTCCGGTTTCTCAAACGCCATGTTGACACATTACCCCGGTTAAAATCAGAGCTCTCTTACTCCGGTTAACAGGCCTAGATAACTCCTTCAGCAACCAGGGTATTTGAGCATGTTTACACGTTAATTGGAGTACGGTCGGGTCATGCATACGCACGTTCACCGTAGGTTATAGCTGCAAAGATCAGGAAGCAACGGCAGCAAAAACAACAGCAACAACACAATCTTTACCTTTAAACCGACACGATGGCAACTAATGTCACTACCAAGATTGGTGGACAGGTGGAGGGGTTGTGGCCAAATTGTTGAAAAACGCATTCCAAAGTGCCCTCTTGGCAGCTAAAACGCATGCTAACGTGTCCTCTAGGAGCTAAACTGCACTCACACTGTCCTTCCGCACCAGGCCATAACAGGTTTTACGGGTCAAGCCTAGTGCGTTTGACCAGTGTGAGTGCAACCGCCCCGCACCTAGCTGCGGCCAGCTGGCCGTCCACAGCCCATTTGAGAGAGGTGGGCTTTTGTAGAGCGCATTTGCACATGTACGAACACGAGCGTGCGCACGTTTACGAGCACGAGCACGACGCCTATGGCGGCTCTCACGTCATTTATGTGCGCCTGTTCGGACACAGAAAAAAAAAAAAAGACGGACCATGCGTGGACATTTAACAACAACAACAACAACAACAATGGCGGCGAATGGTTCACGTTGGTGTGATGCGGAGGTGGAGTGTTTACTGCAGATTTGGTCGATGAAAATATTCAAAAACAGTCGACAAGACGCACAAAAACTCTGAGGTCTATGGAAAGATTTGTAACCAAAGCGACGCACCAAGATGACGTCATCAATTCGTGTGCCGTGTTACGGCGTGATGACGTATGGACAGGCAAGGAGCATTTGAGCGAGGCCCAGGCAGTTTGAGTACAAATGGGCTGGCCAGCGGGGGGAGAGGGACGGGGGGGGGGCAAGTACCCTAAAGCCCGGGGCGCGGTGCGGAAGGACAGTGTGAGTGCGCCCTAAGAGCTAAAAACGCGTGCTAAAGTGTCGTTTCGGGAGCCAAAACGTGTGCTAAAGTGCCCTCTTAGGAGCCAAAATGTGTGCTAAAGTGCCCTCTTTGGGAGCCAAAACGTGTGCTAAAGTGTCGTTTCGGGAGCCAAAACGTGTGCTAAAGTGCCCTCTTAGGAGCCAAAATGTGTGCTAAAGTGCCCTCTTTGGGAGCCAAAACGTGTGCTAAAGTGCCCTCTTAGGAGCCAAAACGTGTGCTAAAGTGCCCTCTTTGGGAGCCAAAACGTGTGCTAAAGTGCCCTCCTCAGTGGCGAGGACGTGCTATATGTGCCCTTTTTTTCCCATTTTGCCCCTGCCTTTCAAAAAGTCTGAGCACACCACTGCCCATTTCTGTCATAAATCTGTCAAAGTCGTCCATGTTTCCCCGCTGTCCAAGTGATTTGACAAAAGGTCAACCGGAAGACAAAGCAGTATTCAGACCAGTTGTACGTTGGCAGAGCGCCACCTTCTCCTGTCATTCTTCCCTTTATTCCCCTCTCTGTATACGGGGAGAAGTGGCATAACCCAGTTATTAACTTAACCATACTCTGGTTACCGCTGTGCATGTAAACGCACTGACTGTTCCACATTAAAACTCTGCGTGAGGAGCGTCCGTCCTCCCTCAACTTGGTCACACGAGCTCATTTGCATAAGCCGCCTTTTATTTAAAGAACACGCACACACGCAACCACCTACAGCAAACGCGCATATGCACACGCAAGCCTCCCATCAGCCCTCAGGGAGACATACACACAGACACACAAACACCTTATTTCACCAAAAACCACCCCTACGTGCCTGCTGAGATGCAAGGATTTAAGGGAATTTGCCTGCCAAAGGGGAATCGTGCTGAATTTCATCATTCAAATTTGTTATTCTGACGCCTTAGGACAATTTGCCGTGTATTAGTGAGCATTCACTGCTCGTTTTTTCCACTGCCAGAAACGAGAGAGAGAAAAGTTTTCCGCTCCCGTGCATCAGTGAGTTCACACTGCAAATAAAGAGGGAAAGGTCACTCTGGAAATATGAAAGAGGATGTGTTTTTTCTGCAGATAAGTGCAGATAAAGAGTTTTTTATGGTTCAGAAGTGATTTAAATTTCATTCAGAGGAAAATATATTCCATTCTTCCACCAAGTAAGTATCTCCTGTGCTTCGTCAAGGAATTGTCCTCCGGAGGTTTACCGGTCTCTTTAGTTTGCTCCAGGAACTCTTCCTCTTTCTCTGGATTTGGCAGAGAACACGCAGTATTGATTTGACTGGAAGGCCGGTGTGAATCTAGGATTTAGGTATTTACGTTTTTTCACCTTTATTTGTTCAGAGGGGAGGTTCGCTGAGATCCTACTCTCCTCTTTTTCAGGAATGTGCTGATCGCATTCACAGCAGAAGATCTCCAGTAGTCTGCTCGTTGTCAGACCTGGGCAGGAACGAGGAAAAACAGGGAATACAAAAACCTGAGCGAGGATACTAGGATCTCTTGACATGAAACAAGGCTGTGGAAACGAGCAGGAAACATTCGGCATAACGGACCAAATATTCTGGCAACGAGACAGGGGAAGACACGGACTATATACACATGAAGGGAGGGGGGCACAGGTGGAAACAATCAAGGATCAGGGGATGACGTCAGAATGAGAGGAGAGTTACTTTTCAAAATAAAACAGGAAATTCACAGGACAAAAACTTAAAGACAAGACAAACCTCAATCGTGTGGCCACTGGGTAAAGCTGGAGAGTAACGGTACATTTATTACTGCAGAGGCTGTTCTTTATTATTTCCATGTCACCGTACACTTCTACTCCACTAGCATTCAGAGGGAAATATTGTATTTTTTTTACTCCACTACGTTTGGCCACTGTAGTTGGATTTCACAAATCAAGAGCTCACATACAAAGCATTTGACATTTGGGAAATATGCTTTTTGGCTGTCTTGCAGAGAGTTGGATGAGATGATTCATTCACTAAATATAAAGCTGCGGCCTTTAGTTTCCATCTTTAGCATTTAGCTTAGCTTAGCATCATTGAAACAACAGCGGAGCAAAGCCTGACGCTGCTTAATGCCCCGCCCCTTTGTCCAAATATGGTCACGTCCAGTTTCAAAAGACCAAGATGGCGACGGCCAAAAGGCAAACCTCCATGGTTTCAAAACGGTGGCACACAAACCAAAGGGTGACGTCACAGAAGCTACATCCATCTTTTTTACACTATGATCCACCAGCACCTTCAACACTCACTAATGATAAGTTGTATTTAGTTTGTTAAGTCAATAAAATTGGTGTGTTAACACTACAATTTGTTTGTACGCGAGCCATGTGCTGCTGGACTATTTCTTGGTCGATCACAGTAGCTTCCAATCTCTTGTGATTTTTCCTTTGTGGTTGTTGTACAGATTAAATAAGCTTCAGAGGTGCAGGTAGATTTAGGGCCCATGCACACAGAGATGTGTTCTCCTGTAAGCGCACAACTTTTGTACCGTTGTGGCCGACCATCCACACGCAGCCGGCATTATCGGTGCCTCAAAAGGGGATCTTTTGAAACCGGTTCCCAGAGTGGGAAGATTTGAAAACGCCCCCCCGTGGCGTTGTCATCTGGGCGGCAAAACTGCATACTTTTTTAAACGATGCCGTCATCACCCCATCTCCAACCTCTAACCCCACAGCGTCACATAACAACAACAACAGTGCTGCTGCGTGAGAGGAAAGAGACGGCAGATACCGTCCGATACCCATACCCATAGACTGTTTACTGAACTGACCAGAAACAGGCGCTAGATTTCTCTCTGGATAGAGGAGGATTTGGGAAGTTGCCAGATTCAGCGAAAAACTCCACGCTGGTGTTTGTATCGTAGCCTCCACAGCGTCTCCCTGTCTCTTCCTCTCCTTGTTGGTGTATTTCTGTGGCAGTTACAGCGCCACACACAGGCCTGGTTCGTGTACTACAGCGATTTTAGTCGGTTCACTGGTTTCCTGTGGACGCAGATATTTCTTGGGTCGAGGTCGTGTGGACGGAAAACTTTTTAAGAACGACAGAGAGAAAAAAAGGTTGTTTTAGATTGTGTGGACGCACCCTTACCCACTGCAGTTTCCTAGCTTGGGATCAATAAAGGATTTACTATTCTATTCTATTCTATTCTATCCCTTAGACAGAGCCATGCTAGCTGTATCCATGTCTTTATGCTAAGCTAAGGCTTCATATTTATTGTAATTCCACATGTGAATACCTATAAGCATATTTCCTGAAATGCAGGACGCAGCGATGCATCAGCCATGCATCAGCCATGCATCAGCCATGCATCAGCCATGTTAATCTGATGATGTAATGGGTAAAAGTACGATTATTTCTATGGCTAAAACTTAAGCTTTATTTGTTGTTGTTGATCATTTCTTATTTCGATAACGATATACATCACGATACCTCATGTCTTCTGGTAATGAAATAAAAGCCGTGTACGCCTGTGTGAATTAGACACTCGTTAAAAGTATTTTCTCATTTTTTAACAACTTTAGTGCAAAATGAACATAAAGTGCAAGGATCAGAACGTAAAGCCGCGTCCAAATGATGTGAATATTGCCGTAACCCAGTTCAGCTGCGCTTTTTTGACATTGCAATAGAGACGATATGGAAAAATATATACAACAGACATGTTTATATTGTTTTGACACACTAAATGTCACCATGATTTTGAATATCCTTATTTTAGATGCTGTGATTTTGCAAAGGAACCTCACATTTTCAACGCAGGGATTTTACTTGGGAATACTTTTGTGTTAAAGTTAGGATACTTCCTCCAGCTCCTTCATTCATCCTTCATGCAAACCAAAAGAAACATTCTTTAGTGAGTTTTTGGTTAAAGACCTAATACGTGTGTGCGGTGTTTGTGTGTGAGAGCCGCAGGCCGCTTGTGTTGAGAAAAACACTTGACAACTGTTCATCATTAACTGCTTTTCCTCTTTCTGCATTTGTGTCTCTTGGGACATGGAGGTGCTCCTAATGAAACAGTTTGAAATGCCATGTTCGAGGTAACTAACTCATAATTGTGAGTGTCAGAAGCAGCTCATGAGATGTTCATTTCTATCTTCCTAATGTCCTGAATGGATCTCCACGCTGACACCACCGTGCACCTGCAGAAGTTGCAGAGCTGCATCGCACTCCGGCCAACAGTAGACGTTTCATCTGTCTCGTTAGAGTCTAAACTCATCAGACTTGGCTGCTTAGCCCGCTGCAGGCCGCGGGGGTTTGCGGCTACAATATAACTCCCGCTGCTCGGACCCATTCGGCACCGTTTAGCGAGGAAAACTCTCGGATGGCTTTTGTCTCGTATGGACTAATGGCAGAATGGCTCAGCACGGCGCGCCTTTGATGCTTTTGATGCGCCTCATTAACAGTTTAAATTTACACCTGCCTCGTGCATTCCTGCGGGACACCCCCCCCCCCCCCCCCTCACGTGCATGTTTGTTCAGTATAACGAGCCTTGTGAACATTTCAGTCTCTGATGTCTTAATGGAGTCGCACTTATTGGTTTTTAACATTTTTGCATATATATATATATATATATATATATATATATATATATATATGTATATATATATACATATATATATATGTGTATATATATACATACATATATATATATATATATATATATATATATATATATATATATATATATATATATATATATATACATATATATATATATATGTGTGTGTGTGTGTGTGTGATTCCTGGTTGTCCATGTGGAACAATGTGCGCCTTTAATAATGCAAATCTAATATCCCCGCAGTGGCTTCTATGCTACTTAACTGTATTTCCTGTCTTCTCTGCCGGACACATCTTAAACTATGAAATACCCAACTGGATTTCTCAGCAGCCCACGCTTCAGAGCCAGGCTGTGGGTTCACGGCCGGGAGCTATTCTCCTTAGTTAATAAATGCAAACATTTGTTCCTGATGGCTCACTTAACCTTTAATTTATGTATGACCACCAGAGCCCTATTCAGGAGAGAGCCATCGGTCAAACAGGCCTGTACAGAAAGGCACCGCATGGCCTCTTTCCCTCTTTCATCTCCGCTGTAATCACTGCGCGTTTCACGCAGCATCGAGCGCCGCTGCGCAGCCAGGGACGGCGCTCAAACGCGTCTAATTGTCCTGCGTATTGACAAGCCGGTTCCGGTGTATTACTGATTTTCCACCGCTTCGTGACGGAGCTCTGCCTGAGTTTGGGACATCTGTGGGGGGTCAGGGGTGAAGGCAGCCCCGGAGCTGCGTCCATCTGCCCAACAAATGCACGTCTGCAGACAGAGGCCCGCTGAACACCTCTAATAGCCTGTAGAACATTTGCATCATTAGCCTCTATAAAGAGTGAAAATAGGATAAGTCTCTTTAGTTATCAATAAAAATGCCGCCTCTCTTATAATAAATGATTGCTACAGAGTGAGATGAAAATAATGACACAGAGCCAATTTCTGCCCATTATCTCAGCCCAGAGCCCTGCAGCCTGAGTGGCTTTTCTTTGTACAATCAAAGGAAATCAGGCTGAATCTAGGACACAGACATGAAACAGCAACTTGGAGATGGTTCCCTAATCCTCTAATCTTTTAGGAGGAAAACTCTGAGATGTGTCCTTAAACTCAGGCAGTGCCTTTTTTTATTATTTAAGATTCAGAGTGTCAGCCTTCTGGAATCAGGGCTGCTATTAAAACTGCCATTACATGTGGAAAAATACACACTATATCCACATATACACACATATTGTTATAGCTCTGTGAATGACCCATATATTTTAAATTTCAAATTGATGAAAATGATAAAGAATTCAAGGAACCAAGCTGTTTTATCTGCAGAACAGCAGATAAGAGACCTCCCATTAGCCTCTCATAAAACAAAGATTATTTCATATATACAGTATGAGGATGTCGTTTGTTTGTAAGTTGGTTTCAAACTCCTCGCATCATGTAGCTTTTAAAAGTAGTTGACATTTTAGAAATAAAGGACATGTAAAGAGACAGTCTGTGGACGTTGGCCTGGATTTGACAAAAACAATATCACATTCATATAAAAGTCTGCAGAGCCGCGTGAGCACAGTAAAAATGTTTTCCAACTACCTTGATGAGGTGTTGGATGTGTGCTGGTCACAACCCACAGTCGCCTTCACCTTTTTCTGTCTACGCACGTTAAGCAGCTTTAAAAAGAAAATACTGGTTCATTACAATACATACGTTTGTCATTATGACAACACTGTGCGGAGATCTGGGAATGCTTGACTTAAAATAAGTCAAGAAACACACTCAGTGCATGTACGTGCACATCAATAACCCCAAAATGGCCTTACCCGAAAATGGCCTTACCCCGGTTAAGGGAATAATCCCATTATTGAAGATCCTCTCGTATACATGAAAGGGGGTTGAATGGGAAAATGATTTTACCCGGGGTACAGTGTTTACATGGTGTTTGGGAAACCGGAGTACGACCTTAACCTGAATATAATCTGGTTTTTAAATGCACTGAGTGAGACAGGTTTACCAAACTCATTTGAAAGAGAAAGTGGTAAATTATGACCCAAACTGTAACTACTGTACTGTAAACATTCATCACAGTTCACAGGCCGACTCTCAGGCTCAACTTTGAGCTACTGTAACTGCTGTAGTTGTGGACACAGTTTTCCTGTGCAGTGAGGGATTATTACAAATTTGGGTGTGTTTTACCCAAGCCCCCACCACAGCCATGTTGTTTGATCTGTTACTGAAGTGCCCAAAACTGCAATTTGTTGAGTGTCCAGTAGGGGCAGGTTTCATGATGGAGCAATTTCTCATTTTTAAACAGGCCGTTTTCACAGCATCATTAAACCTGTTTAAGGCCTGGTACAGAAAAACATTCGAGTCTGTATGTTTAGGTCATATCTCCATGACAACACTGAGGGGGGTTAATTTTTTTGTACCAGGCTAGTTTTTATTTTATTGTAGGTTAAAGTGTATGAATAATTAAGGGCGCAGCATCTTGAGTGACAGCTAGCCTCTGGCCCTCACTTCTCCTCGGAGATATATGTCAGATGGACGTCTCTCCCTCCCCCCAACGTCACATACATGCCCTTTTTTGGTAAGAGGAAATGAGGCGGAGTCAAAGTCTGACAAGATGGTGGCTCCCAGAGGCGAGGACGATTGGATCAAGTTGAGAGAACGGACGTAGTTGGAGAGGCTACGTCTATTTTTTATACAGTCTATGGTTAAACCCCAATAATGAGGTGATGTGTTTACAACGTGTACAGTCTCGAGTCTGAACCCATTGACTAACTGTCTGACAACAATTTATCCTCTGGGGGAAACAGCTAATATTTCTGGCTAATTTTTTCCGGTGAAGAAAGCATATATCCGGGACTTCCACTTCAGAGCGGTGGTCATTGTTTACGGTCCCATCAGCAACTTGAGATGTATTAATGGCGTTTGAGCTGAGGGGGGCGTCCGTATAAACATATCTGCATATAAACAATACCAAAAAGCTTTTGAAAAGCTAAATCCTCATCAGACCATAGCCGCTGGTTTCTGTGACAGACAAAGACGTGATTCAGTCGTTGTTTTTGATCACCTCCTCCAGCTGAAGTATGATGGTTCCTTTTGTGCTGCAGTGTGGGAAAATAATACACCTGCCGCCCTTTTCACTTCATAACCATCTGGATCTCTGCAGTGATGTAACCGACTGGATTAGATCATTTAAGGACAAGTTGTGCAACTTCAAATCCTGGAGGGTTTCTTATGTAGTTCATGACAGACACTCCTCCTGATATAGTCTGCTCAGCTGTGGTGAAATCCAGGTTTTGAAGGACCCGCCTGGCCCCTGAGCCCAGCCAACCCCGCCCACCAAACACAAACAAAAGGGCCCTTGCTCTGGCGGAACGAACCGAGTTTGGCCCACTCATTGCGTTTGTTAGCCCCACAGAGACCCTGAATATAGAACAGCTATTCGATCTAATGAGGCAGAACTTCATGGCTGCCTCTATAAAACTTTGTCAGCCTTCTGTTCTCTGGCAACAAAGCCTGATTTTTCTTTTTTTTAAAGTTTCACCCATTTTTTCCTTTCCCCCAGTGACACACAAAACCGTTAAGATGAATTGAGCGCGGGCTTTTTTCCTCTCGGTGACGCGAGACAAGTGTTGCAAACAAAGATGACTGTGTGGAGAAATAGGGCGCTTAGACGGGAGAAGCCATCAAGAATAACGCCTCCACGGGGAGAGCTTTGATGACACGGGGTTGTAATTTTTTACGAAATAGCCTACATTTGGCTTTGTGTCGAGGGTCTGTGAGGAATTGAGTGTTTTCCTCCACTTTTTTTATTTTCCAATCTATTAAGATACTTCCCAGACCCAACACTAATTTGACTACTTCTTATTTATTGTGAGCAAAGATAATTGGGTGTTGCCTGCTTTGTGCAAGGATCTCTGTCTTTACATAGCTTGTGTTTTTTTCTCTTTGATGGCGACGGAGACCCAAAATGTAGCACGCTAACAAAACACTTTTGATTTTAGCATTTCATAACACAAGTGTGAAGTCAAAAGGTTTCTTCTGGGTGAATTGCAGATCATATTTAAGGACTGTACATTAATTATTTTGCCGGTGAGAAGGCCCTTGATGTTTCTTTGAACCTTCCTCTCGACTTAAAGCTGCAACATATCAAAATAATACAACAGACTGTACACACTGTTTAATCCTGTAGCCCAACTTTAATATCCAAAGCGGGAAACTGTTTACAGTAGTACCACTGAATAAATGAAAAATATCGCATAAAGTCTTCTGTGGTTCCAGAGGGAGCTGTGTTGAATAAATGTCTTAAACTAACGTTGAGTCCATGTCCATTGTTGCCAAAGCGACCGGGTCTATGAAAACAAGCCCAAAAGAAGCAACTTGGCTCCTCAAAAAAATAAATGAAAGGCGGCCTTATCTACAATGTGTCAGAGTCTACTTCTTCACACACTTCTTCAACTTTTTCACAGTATGAATTTATTTTTGCATTTCATAATGCAAAAATTGGGCGACACGGTGTTGTGGTGGTTAGCACTGTCGCCTCACAGCGAGAGGGTTCCTGGTTTGAATCCCGGCTGGGGCCCTTCTGTGTGGAGTTTGCATGTTCTCCCCGTGTCTGTTCTCCGGTTTCCACCCACAGTCCAACGACATGCTCGTGTTAGGTTCATTGATGACTCTAAAATTGCCCGTAGGTATGAATGGTTGTTTGTCTCTATGTGCCCTGTGATAAACTGGCGTCCTGTCCAGGGTGTACCCCGTCTCACGCCCGATGTCAGCTGGGATCGGCTCCAACCCCCCCGCAACCCCGACAGGGACAAGCGGTTGAAGATGAATGAATGAATAATGCAAAAATAAATTTAACTTATGTGGTTTGTTTCATTTAATTATTATATTATTTATTTTGACACAGTAGCTCAAATGTCTGTTAGCTTCATCAGTGCTAGCAAGTTGACTTAGATCTACATGAAGAGATTTCAGAGCGAGGAGGCTGCCAAATGGATCTGTGCCCCGAGCAGTTGGGGGTTTGATGCCTTGCTCAACAGCACCTCGGCAGTGTCCAGGAGATGAACTGGCACCTCTCCAGCCACCAGTCCACGCTCTATTCATGGTCCAGACAGGGATTCCAACCGGCGTGTAACTGGTAAGTTATAGAGGATAGAGTTTCGAAACAAAGCCAAAAAAACAAACCCGCGACTGACAATATTTGAAAGCAACTTTACAGAAAAATGAGCCCAGAGTCGCTTATAACAAGTGGTCATGGCAACACTGTCTGTGTTGGTTCAGCCTGAAGACTACAGGTTTGAAAAAGAAAATAATCTGGAGATGTGGCCCCTGCAGATCAGTCCTCATCTCTGCTGGAGGCTAGCTGCTACTGTCATAGCCCCTCGAATCTCCAACAGAGCTTTCTGCAGTTGGATTGCATTGTGGGTAATGTAATCCAGGTAATACGGGTTCTTGGTCAGGACTCTTTGGGCCTTTGGCGTCATTTTACAACATGCAAGGTATGGTTAGGTTTAGATAACAAAACGACTTGGTAAGGATTAGTAAAAGGATTGTTGGGTTGAAATAAGTGGTTGCTACGTTGGCTAAGATTGTCAACTTTAACTTTTGGTTTCGCATGTGAAACAAACGGCGGTCCCCTGAGTGAAAGTCCTGTTTCTTTCACCCCTGTGACCTCCTCACTGCACAGACTTTGTCGCTCTTTATACAACGTCACCTCACAGCGCGGCAATGGAGCAGTTGAAAGCCCCGTGAGTCTCACACAGATGCTAAAGAAAGCTTCCTTATGAGGCAACACTGACCAAGCTGCCGTATTTGACAGAAGTCTCTGGTTCTGCTGCATCGATTTTGCTTCTATTTTTTAACTTTCCATCGTGAGTTAGACAATGTTTTTGGAGCACAACGCTAATCAGGTGGAGTAAGTTCTTAAAGGAACTTTTAATGTCCAATCACATTACAGCAGTCAAAACAAAAGTTATCTAAGGCCACTTTCCATATAGAGTAGGTCTAGACCACACTATCATTAATAGAGACCCAATAACTCCCCCATGAGCAAACAGTGGAGCCTTAAAACTTCTCAACAGTTGAGAACACCAGACAATAGGCTCTAAGGTGGGCGGCCATCTGTCTTTACCGGTTGGGGGAGAGATTAAGAGAACCCTCAGACTGACTGTTGTCTTCTGAACAAATGAAATGAATGAATTACAAAAGAAAGTTGAAATAAAATATACATTCAGAACTGGAAAAACAAAAAAACCTGATCATTTTTGTAGCAAAACTGCTGTGAGCGTTTTGTCTTTAACGTTTCAAACGCGCCCTATATGAGTACGACGCAGCATTCAAAGATCAAATCTGTGCTTGACTAAACTTGGATCAAAACCTCAAAACTCCCCGAGTCAATCCATCAAGTGTCATTTATCCGCGTACCACGTTTCCCCCACGTAAAGTGCAATTCAAAGTGCGCTGACAACAAACAGTGTGAGGTGTGAGGACTTTTGACACACGGATCAGAGAGAACCGCATCTGTACTACCTCATGAGCTGTCAATGCAGCCGAGAGGTCTCGAGTGGTTCACTTCAGTGGCCTCTCATCCTGGGCAGAGCGCAGCTGATCCAGGAGATCTGAAAGATCATTTTGTCCTTTAGTAGATAGCCTACTTTGGTGCGCAGATTGTCTTTGCAGCCTCGCCTCATTAGCCTTCACATGGCCTGCATGAACAATCAAGGCTAGGCTGCTGAAATATTGATTAGCTCCATATAGTGAGCGAGCTATATTTCTGTTTTTTTTTTGGTGTGGGGCGTTTTAGTGCATATGGACTATTTGTTGCATATAGTTATTTGTCTTCTGTGGCTGTTTACTCCTGAGGGAAAACAATGCCTTCCCCTTCAAAGTCTTGCTGGCACATGCTGAGAGGACACACTTATCGCATAATGCTGTGCTGCAGCCTGCCTTCTGTGTGTGTGTGTGTGTGTGTGTGTGTGTGTGTGTGTGTGTGTGTGTGTGTGTGTGTGTGTGTGTGTGTGTGTGTGTGTGTGTGTGTGTGTGCAGTGTCCCCTCATATTTTGCTTTGTTTTATATGAGGCATGTGCTGTAAAGTTCAAAGAGAATTAAATAGTATTGTTTATGGAGGGTGACTCTATAAACAGGGGGAGCTTTAATGCTCTGTGAGAGAGGAGCCGCACCGCAGAGTTTAGTGCCAGCTGGACTTGTGTTACCTGTACAATCCTCTTTAGTCACATTAATGTAGCCCGGTGCCATGCTCTAAATAGCACTGCGGGGACTTGAAATGGCACGAAAAAGTAGAGAAATCGAGTGAGAAATAGGAAAAGGTAGATGGAAGAGGAGTGGGAGAGGAGATAAGAGAGAGAGGAATAACAAAGTAAGTGAGCGTGGGAGTTCTGTTGCCTATCAAATAGTTTAAGATGCGTTTCCACCTTGGCTGCTAATGCACTTGGTGATTGTCTTGTGTGACTCATGGAGTCTATAAAGTAGGTTAGTGGGTTATTGCTCAAAGTTAAAGAGCTAAAAAGAAAGCCTCATAATGTTTTTCTCCATGATGGGAGTCGTTCGTAAAAAGTTGATCTATGATGATGAAATGTGCGATTAAAAATAAAATGCTATCAGCCCGAACAGAGAAAGCATTAGTTATTTGTGTGACTGCAGATGAAGATCTTTGATCTCATCAGGAGCGTTTTAGGTCTCTGATCAGCATAAAGAAGGCGTTTGAGCGGAGCGCCGCCTTGTATTTTGACAAATGTAGCAGTTCACAGCCTTTTGAAAATACGGGGTCTGAAACCAGAGCAGTAAAGATGTTCAGGAGGGAGTGAACAGAAAAATAAACATATACTGTTATCACGTAGCCAAAGTTAGACCACACTCAGTTCATGTGACACCTGAGCCAGCTGCATTGGCTGAAGACGTTGAAAGCTCCAGAAGCTAGAAAGAAGACGTTTTTAATAAGAGTCCATGCAGTCATTGTCCAACAAGACAAAGAGTCTACAGCCAAGCTAGCAGCTCAAAGTTGGGCTGACATTGTGCGTCCATTGTCGTAGTTTTTGCTGCGTCCGTTGGCACTAGTCGACTATCGTCAGCATGTAAAATCTGATTTGCAGTCGGGATCCGTACACCAGAAGAGAAACGGAAGTGAGGAAAGTAAACAAACTGTTCAAGTCAAGAGGCTGTGAGATGAAAAACAAACTTGGTGAGATTATTTTCTTTAGCCGTTGAGCTCTTTAGCAATGACGGTTCGTAATTGTTTGTGCTGTTTATTCCATAAATATAATTAGTTCTGTCAACATCCGGTTGTGTCGTGAATGTGCTAACTGGCTAACTTGCATCTGTCCTGTCGGTCTTTGGGTTTCCCTGTGGAGAATTATTTCCTCTCATGTTTGTGCAGGTTGGCCCTCAGCTGTAGTTTTTGTTGGGTGATCAAGTGCCACCTTTTGGGTTGAGACGCAGGCAACAAACACCAGCATTGACACCAGTCACTCAAAGCCCGTAATCATGCAGAACTGTAAAGGTGCTCTACTTGGGGCGGTAGTAGTTCAGTCAATAGGTGACTGGGCTGGGAACCGGAGGGTTGCTGGTTTGAGGCCCTGTGTGGACCATGAATAGAGTGTGGACTGGTGGCTGGAGTGGTGCCAGTTCATCTCCTGGGCACTGCCTCGGTGCTGTTGAGCAAGGCACCGAACTCCCACCTGCTCGGGGCGCCGGTCACTGGCAGCCCCCTCGCTAACATTTCTCCATTGCTTAGGGTTAGTATGTAGGCATGTATATAGGTCCTGTCTGAGCATGTGTGTGTATTTCAGGCCTGTGTGTAAAATGAAAAAATAATAGAGTGAAAATTGAATTTCCCCATTCGCGGGACTAATAAAGGAATTCTTCTCGACATACTGAAAAAAAAGTGGTCTGGTCACCTCAACATGGCTCTCACCTAAATATGTGAAATATCTAACAAGCATCCGTGCAATGACAAGCATGTGAGAAACACACTCAGAGGGAGAGTGACTTTGTTCTCTGCTCAGGACACCATTGCTCAACGATATCTTTACATAGAAAGTATCTGTTCGCTGCTGTATTAATGCTGTGAATGTCAAGTACCGCCCCTTTACAGGCTGTTCTCATGGAGCATTTGTTCATATACTGTAACAATGAAAAAGCGTGCCCTAATTCATGTGTATTCCCTACAGTGAGAGCATTTGACATATAAGGGCGCACTCACACTGTCCATCCGTACCGTACCCAAGTACGTTTCACGGCTAAAGTCTAGTTCGTTTGACCAGTGTGAGTGCAACTGTACTGCGCCTAGGAGCGGTATGCTTGCCGGCCGGTGTGACGTGTTACAGCGTGATGACGTATAGGCAGCAAGAAGCATTCTCCGAGGCCCAGGCAGTGTGAGTACAAACGGGCCTGGGGCGTGGGGGGAGAGGGAGGGGGGGACAAGTACCCTAAAGCCCAGGGCACGGTACGGACGGACAGTGTGCGTGCACCCTTATAGGACAAAGAGGTCGGGAGGTGCCTTGCACATATCGGGCTTTGAGGCAGGGGAGCGGTGTTCAATTCCCGGCTTTACTAAACCAATACACTGCCTTTTTCTAATCCTAACCAAGTTTTTTTCATGCCTAAACCCTCACCATCTGTTGGCTAAAATTGTTGTTTTTGGTAGGTTGTTGCACTTTGCGGTGTCACGATTTTTCGCAATCGATATCCGTTCCATTTCGGCCTTTTTCTAATCCTAACCAAGTGTCTTCATGCCTAACTGTAACAATCACCTCTTCTTGGCTTTTGTTTGCAAAAATAGTTATCTTGTGTGCGTTGTTGCACCTGTTTTGCGTTTTTTATCTTCCGGGTTGGCTCTGCGGTCGGACTATGATTTGTCTACGTGTTTATTCGTAGCAGTCCGTACAAATTTCTTTCTTCTAGATTTACTACGAACGTGTTCATGAGAACATAATTGCCCTTTAATATTGGCAGTTTAGAGACATTGGCTATAAAGACCAAAACCAAAGCCAGCCTGATGAGGCCATTTGAGGAAGTGCAGTTTTTGACACTTCAGATTTGGCTTCTGTTTGTGTAAAAAAACATATGAACACAACTTCTGGAGTTAACTTTTCAGTGAGTGTCTCTCTGTGACTTACCGGCTCTGAATAAGTATGTGTGGGAGAGCTGATGTGTCTGAGGAGCAGCTGTTGAGAAGTGTTACTTTAATACTCTTACACAAACACTGATCTAATGCTCACAGTTTAGCTGAATATCCATCTTTAATGCAGTGGTGCAGTGTGTTACGCTTCTGTTGCTGCAAGATTAATAATTTTCCATCACAGGGTTGCTAAGTGAGTCTTCCCTCTCGATCCCTCAGACAATGTCTCATTGATTGATGAATTATCCGGCACTTTTGGCACCAACCTGCTTCCGGCTTCACCAGCATCTGCACCGTGCATATATATGTATATTTTAATGCACGTGGATCGTGCACGGGGAGAGAAGAAGAAGAAGAGGAGACATAACTTCACATGAGTGATATGCAGACGTCTGCCATTCCCTCCCTCCATGCTTCTCTTAACTCATCCACCCCCATCTGTTCATCCAACGCACGGCACAATCTGGCGCACTGCAGCCATCAGGTGCGCACACACAGCCCCCCTCTTCCTTTGCCTCACGCACTAACTTTGAGCTCCTGTTTATCTTCAAAATAAGGAAATAATTCTGGAGAAACACCCTCAGACACAAGCCTCGAATCCCCCCCTTCTCCCAGAGACAGAGGCAGCAGGGGCCAAACTCGGTGTAACTCCCCTATATATCGTTTCTTTATCCATGTGCCCGATGTGTGGATCTTTATGTGCGCCCCTCCTGACCTCCCCTGATCCACAATCCAGAATGCCAGTGAAACAGCTCCAAACAAAAGCGGATGAGACTCCAAAGCAGTGAAAGGGAAGAATGAGAGGGGAGGTGGGAGGAGTTTGGAGGGAAAAACGGGCCTGCGAGCTTTTAAATCATCATTGGAAACTCATTAGAAAGCTGGCGGGGCCGGGCGGAGACGGCCGCACAGATTGCGCGCTCCCGAGCACAATACCGGTAATGAAGTGGAAGCTACGAGGGAGTGTCCCAGGACAGATTTCTTTGCACTAGTTACTCCACTGGCCCTAAAAGTTTCCCCACAATCTGTATGTGGGGTGTAAAAAAAAAAGCTGCTGCATTCATGAGATGTTAACCGCTTTGTTTGTCGGGAGGAATTTATTCAAAGTGTTGCAGCAATCAGCGACAGATGGGCTGGAAGGTGATGGATCGGAGCAGGAGTTAACTAAAGGAAGAGGGGCCGGAGAAAAGAGAATAACTGTTTAATGTAACTGGACGTTATCAATCTGGTGGCGTTCTGGTGCCAGTCCATGCCTGCTGCTCCATTCAGATGTGCAGTTCTCTGCCTGTTGCACCATCGCATGTCAGGCTACAGCTTAGTCCACCAACATGTCAGTGTTTTCATTAAAACGAGCATTTCCACACTGATGTTTGGTGCGTTTTGTAGCTTTTCTTTTGGCTGAAGGTGCAGGGGAGTGTTTTATTTTGATCTTTCTAAGATATTAAGGTTTCGATTGGAGTAAAGAATTCTGCCCTTAAGCGTAAGTGCAGTAACTATGCAAACATTTAAGCTAAAAAAATCTATGTGAAGTTTCTTTTATTGCCCCAACAAATGTATATTTGGCACACTATTGATTGATTATGGTTGACTAGTTTGCCATTTAATAATAATTATCCAAACCAATCCTAACATCCACACTTTAAGGCCCGAAATTGTGCAGGAATCATGTTATTATGGTTTCGTAGTAGGTGGTATAATTTAACTGTTATATTGATCCAACTGTTGCTCTTTTTGGGAAAAAAGAGGAAAATCACCACTTCATAATAATAATCTTCAGATGTCTGACCAAAGGTCCAAAACACAATTCAATACAATTGTATTTACTGTGCCAAATCATAACAAAAGTTAACTCAAAACTATTCAAATATAGAGGAGGTAAAGACCACACTCTGACTTATTCATAGTTAACAGAGAGCCAACGATTCTCCCATGAGCAGCAACAAGTCCCACTATCTTTAACAATAATAATTATTATTATATACAGTATTAATCCTGCAATCTTGAGCATACGGTGGCGAAGAAAACCTTCACTTTAACAGGCAGAAAGGTGGAACAGACCCAGAGGAGGAGTAAGGAGGACAGACATCTGGAGAAAGAAAGAGAGAAAGAGACAAACCCA
Organism: Echiichthys vipera; assembly: GCF_963691815.1. Taxonomy (NCBI): domain Eukaryota; kingdom Metazoa; phylum Chordata; class Actinopteri; order Perciformes; family Trachinidae; genus Echiichthys; species Echiichthys vipera. The sequence continues at coordinate 22,407,036 of NC_139840.1, read as the reverse complement.
AAGACATAAAGTTAGTTAACTAAGGCTCACAGGTTCTCTGCCCTCAGCCGGACAAAGAGACTGACATAAATGCATCAGTTACCATCAGAGCTGCAGGCTTAAGATTCTTCTGGATTAATCGATTCGTGTTTGGGGGGCGTCAAATGTCATAAAATACGGAAAAATGTCCATCTGTGTTTCCCAAAGTCCCAAGATGACCTCCTCAAATGATCACAACTCAATGATATTCAGTTTACAACAAGTCCCACTATATTTAATAATAATTATAATGATTATATACAGTATTAATACAGCAATCTTGAGCACAGTGGCGAAGCAAACCTTCCCTTTTGGGTTAAGAGGCAGAAAGTTCTGTCACCTTGGATGTGCGTGTTCCTGCTGTTCTGCTATGCAGACTGCCATAACATGTGGGTCATGTTCACATTACTATAGATATTGTTATAGTTACTGTTACTCGCTGGCTGCTTGCATCTCTGAAAGTGTGTCAGTCTCTCTGTCTTTTGTCTATCTTTGTGTTTCTCTCTCTCTCTCTCCTTTTCTTCCTCCCCAACCGGTGCAGACAGATGTCCGTCCTCCACAGAGCTGGGTCTGTCTGACGTTCCTGCCTGTTATAGGGAAGGTTTTCGTTGCCACCGTACTCTATGGGGGAATTGTTGGGTCTTTACCTACTCTGTAAAGTGTCCTGAGATAACTTTGGTTATGATTTGACACTATAAATAAAATTGAATTGAAAATTGAAATTGAAAGGTCGAACAGACCCAGCTCTATGGAGGACGGACATCTGGAGAGAGAAAGAGAGTAAGAGACAAACAGACAAACCCAAAGACATAAAGTTAACTACAGCAAAGCATTACATTCTCACACTGGAGAAGCTGGAACCAGCAAAGTTTGACTTGTTTCTCTTAAAGAATGAAAACATGAATAATCCTGTTTTTCCACCAAAGGAAACATGGAGTTCAGCCCCTCTCATCACTTTCACTCTGTCCTTTTAAAGAAACTGACTGAAACATTTTTTAAATTAGCTCAATTTAAATTAGGCTGTCGCTTTTTAACTGATAAGAAATAACATTTAATGTACAATTTTCTATTCCAAGTGGACATTTCTGTGTGAAATGACCTTAACTCGGGGGTCTCAGTCTGTCTTGTGAAGTGAAAAAAACACAAAGGGGGGGCTAATTAACCTGCACAACACTTTATCATGCGTTCAATTTTCGATAAGAGCTCAGGAACAATGCAGCAGGTTGAACCCTCTCTTTCAGACCTGCGTATAACAAGACACGTTTGTCAAGTGTTGCACTCTGGAGCTGATGGGCATTCACTCCTAATCATCCCCATCAACAGAGGGGAGCGAGGACGGGACCAGAGGAGCCCCGGAGTGCTGGTTCTCCGGTGGAGAGGCGATAATTGGATAATTAGTGCGGGGAACCAATTAGGACTCATGTGCTTGTGATGGCACGCGAGTTAAGCAAAGGTTAGCTGAGAGGGGAGAGGGGTGGGGTGTGGGGGGTTGGGGGTCAGAGCTCTGATCGATTATATTAGACACCCCTCCTCCCCACTCGCACGCACACATCCATCTCTCCTTTTCTCACCCTCCTGCTCTCTCCCTCTCCCCACTTTCTCCTTCCACCGCTTATCCGGGGGACAAAAGACACCAAATCGCCCATTTCCATCTCAATGAGTTAAGCCCCAACGAGAGGCAGGGATCGGGCGAGCCGCTCCAGACCCCAAATACCCGGCGATCACTAGAGCAAATGGGACCACAATGCAGAAGAAAAGGGAGAAAGGGAGGAGGAGGGGGAGGAGGGGGTGTCCTCTAAAGACATATTTATATACGTTAAAGAAAATGCTAATATGTCCCGTGAAGAATAGAGGGGATTTCGGAGTCTCTCTTTAATTCTGCTATTGTTGAACTCGCGTGCAGACGGGCGAGATCGACACGGTGGTCACGTGAGAGTATTTCTTTTTTTAAGGTGTGTGTGTGTGTGCGTCCTTCAGATGACAGCTTTGCTTTTTTTTGAGGGGGGGCTGAGCATGCAAAAGCTCGTCAAACATTGTCTCTGTCTGATGCACGCGCACATGCACGTGCAGGAGGGAGTTTAATCCGCGAGGCGAGACTCAACATTGTGTCATTTGCTTTTGATTGCTCTGTCTTTCAGTCTGTGTGTGTCTGTGTGTGTGTGTGTGTGTGTGTGTGTGTGTGTGTGTGTGTGTGTGTGCGCGCGCGCGTGCGCGAGAATGGCTGTGTACTCTCAACACATGAAGAAATAAGAATAAACAGGACGGTTCTCACACAGTCCCGCAGTGAGCAGCTCACGGGTTCTCTGCCCTCAGTCGGACAAAGAGACTGACATAAATGCATCAGTTACCATCAGAGCTGCAGGGTTACGATTCTTCTCGATTAATCGATTCGTTTTTTGGGGGCGTCAAATGTCATAAAATACTGAAAAATGTCCATCAGTGTTTCCCAAAGTCCCAAGATGACCTCCTCAAATGTCCACAACTCAGTTTACAGTCAAAGAATAGAATATAAACCAGGAGATATTCACATTTAAGAAGCTGGATTCAGAAGTTTCACCCCTTTTCTTCTTAGAAAATGACTTGAATCGATTAATCAATCATCGAAATATTTAGTAATACATAGATGGATCCTTTAATATTCCTTAACAGGAAGTTACAGTGTCACAACATCTTAAATACAGACATCACATCACACATTTCCTCGGATAGCTTTCACTTAATTAGTTAAAATACAATAAACAAATATTAAAAAAGTACAAACCTATTTTTGGGCATTGCAAAACTGTCTGTACCTCTCAGTTTTGCACATTGGTGCATTCAGTCTGACTGAAGGTTCCGCTCTTGATCCCCTTCAGGGCGTGGAGTGTGTGAGTGGTTGGTCGTTATTGAAACTGACAACTAATCGATTGTTCTTTTGTATTTTTCGTACATAAAACAGTGCAAAGTTGTGCAGAAATGTGTGTTTTCCACGTTTTTATCGTCCCAATTATAGTCCCGAACAAGTGCAAGTGTACTAAGCCAAACCAGGACCCTTTTTTCTAATCCTAACCATGTTGTTTTGATGACTTACCATAACTGTAACCTTTGTGGGCCAGAACTGGTCAGGTATCAGCCTAAACCTAATTAAATGGTTGACTTCCGTTCACCGCTTCATGAGATATCGTACAAATTTTTGTGCAGAGCTTTTAGTATGATATCCTACGATCGTTGAATCGACTAGCCCAGTTGCAACTCTAGTTATCTTTAACTTCACATTATCACTGATGCTTTGCACCCTTTTATAAATCATTTACTAATACTTTATATATCAGTTATAACCATTAATGAGTTTGGAGGTTCGCCAGGCTGTGAAAAATGCCTTTGGCTATAGTGTTATTTGGTAAAAATGCAGTTATAAATGTTGGTAACGCATTAGTAGAAGCATAATAAGTGAGTTTTAGTCCAAATGCGGACAGGGGACTGTGCGTAAATGATCAGGGTGGTGATGGAGGCTTCACTTTGTGTTTCACTTTGTAAAGAAAAGAAAGAATAGCAGGGTTATTAATGTTTGCTCTCCTCACAACATATCAAGATAATATAACAGTGCTATAGTTGTTCAACTTGTTCCCTCACGACCTCTAAAGCTTAATGTATAACTTCTATTGTGTGACGGTGTACACAAATAGAGACAGAACTGCTGTCGCTAGCATGTGGCAGAGTGCAAATTATCTTTCTGATGTAGCTATTTATGTTACTATGAGGTATTACAAAGGGAGGCTGGAATAACATGTAAATTCAGGGGAGATCCTGCTCCAGTGGATTCTATATAAAGAGTTATTAAACATTAATAACCCCATTAACATATAAACTCTTTGTAAAGGTGCCTGCTTGGAAAGTGTTTTTTCTATAACGGTGCTGTATAAGGGCCGATGTTTTACTGTGATGTCCTTAATGAATCACAGAAGGATGCCTCTCATCGTTCAGGACAGGCCTGACTGTGTCTAAGCTGCTTCACTAGATGTTCTCCATTCAGGTGTCGCCTGTTTGACTTTCTGTGGCAGATGGGTTCTTTATAGAACATGCCAACTGATATTAGCTTCTACTGCAAGGCAAGTGTTGCCCCTGAAAAGCTGTGAGTGTGATCGTGTGTGTGTGTGTGTGTGTGTGAGGACGAGGGAGGGGGGAGTGAGGAAGAGAGGGAAAGAGAGACCAACGAGTCCAATGGGAAGAATGAGGAAAATCTCCTAAAGAGCCGTGACGGGCCCCGGTCGTTTTCTAAATGTATTTTAATAGGAGGGACCCCCATGTGCAGGGCAATTCATCTCCCATCTCCCTGTAATGAAAGGAGTTGGGGTTAGGTCTGGGGGAGAGGGGGGGTTGGAGGGGCTGGTACAAAGGCTGCATGTTGTTTGTGCCTCATTATGCTGCAGTTAGACCGAGGGCTGCATGGAGGCAGCGGGGGTTAGGGTCCCCACAGACCGGCTCAGGGGCCACAATACCGGCGTGGACGGCTGCAAAGGGAGACCCTGCCACGCCATTATCCCGCCGCTACTAACGAGGGCTTCATACGCCTTTGATATAATCTCACTATTGAAATCCCGATAAATCCCCCCTGCGTTTGCAGCCAAATCCCATTTGTAACGGGTTCGCGGAAGACTGTGTGCGTGCGTGCGTAACCGCGCGTGCGTGTGTTTTCACCTGCGCCTCTGTTCTGGCAGGCGAGGCCAAGGAGAGCCGCATGTTAAACCGGCCCTTACACTGGCTTTATTTAAATAAATAAAAATCCCCTCTCTCGCGCACAAGACATCTCGTGAGCGGATCTGAGCAGAATTAGAATAAAACCAATGTTTAAGTGGATACCATCCCCTTTTCCAGACGCAGATATGATCAGGCAAACAATTGCTGGATTACAACACACCAGGGGGATGAATAATAGAAGACAGTGGAAATTTATGGCATTTATTAATGAGAATAAAATGAGCAATAAAAGTATGCTGTTACCACCAGTTACACCACATTCTTTGAATCCCCCCGACCCAGCCATTATTCAACGCGCTGTCTCAGCATTATGGGTCCATCAGGAGCGCATTATGAAATCTCATCTGTCTGGGTGAGTGGATCAGGGCTCCGAGGTTGGACAAAAGGACGAATCACGTCATGTTCTGGCGTGCGTGAGTGTTTTCCTATCAGAGGTCAGTGGGACTCCTCACTGGGAAGGGTTTACTCCAGTTGGTTTACAGGACAGGACGCGTGTGCGGGGGTCCAAGAGAACAGTGTTAAAGCATAAATCTATTTATTCTGAAAGTATGGCAGCATCCCGAACAGACACTCCTATTCAAATGCTTTGTCCTCTAGCTCAGGGACACTGCGCATCTCTGTGCTCCCCCATGTGTCGGTGCGCAGACTCATTTAACAGACCGAGGAACATAAACAAGCAACAGAAACTATAGCAGTATTAAATCAAGCCCCGCGTATAGCCCACATACTGGGTGCCAAGTTTCTCCACACAGTCCAGGAATCTATAAACAGGGTTTTAGAGGTCTTTCAGAAGTCCCCCTTTCCCCCTCTCAAAGCCCGGATTGGTCACAGCGCGGCTCATTTGCATGCCTCGACGTATAAACCCTCCTGCAGACACTGCAGCCCTCTTTGCTGAGAGAGCAGCACACCTCCAGTAGAGAGAGAACGAGAGAGAGAGAGAGCGGAGCGCATCCAGAGTGCGCATTGAAAGACATATGGAATATTTATTACTGGCTTTATAAAAAAGATTAAACAACCCCGGGAGAGAGGGGAAGGAGTTGCTTTTTTTTTTTTTACAGGTTTTGTTTGAACTTTAAATCGGAGTCGGTGCGGACAGTTTGCTGATTATTCTGGAGTGAAGGTGTCAAGATGGGAGAAACAGGGTGGAACGGGCTGTTGGTGCTAGTGTGCGTCTCTTTGGCAAACCTGGCTGCTGTCACACAAGGAAAGACGGTGAAATATCAGACATTTGAGGAAGACGCACCGGGGACAGTGATTGGAAACTTGGCCAAGGACATCTCCTCCTCTGCCTCTAACTCGGGGGGCTCCAGGACCAATTTCAGGATGATGAAACAGTTCAACTCCTCGTTCATCCGTCTGAGGGAGAGCGACGGGCAGCTGACTATCGGAGAGAGGATAGACAGGGAGCGGATCTGCAAACACACCCTGCACTGCCTCATCGCTTTCGACGTGGTCAGCTTCTCCAAAGAGCAGTTCAAACTCATCCACGTCGAGGTGGAGGTCAAGGACATCAACGACAACTCCCCCGAGTTCCCCCGGAAAGAGTCGAGCCTGGAGATCTCCGAGAACACAGCGGTGGGCACGCGGATCCCGCTGGACTTCGCCGTGGATGAGGATGTTGGAGTGAACTACATCCAAAGCTACCAGATCTCCGTCAACAGCCACTTTTCAATCGACGTGCTCAGCAGGGCCGACGGGGTTAAATATGCGGAGCTGGTGCTCATGAAGGAGCTGGACCGGGAGACGCAGGCTTCTTACGCGCTGGAGCTGGTCGCTATGGACGGTGGCAACCCGTCCCGCACCGGAACAACGCGCATCAACGTCAAGGTGAAAGACTATAACGACAACGCTCCGGTGTTCGACAGGAACAGCTTCTCCGTGGACCTGCCCGAGGACGCGCCGGTGGGCTTCCTGCTGCTGGACCTGAACGCAGAGGACCCAGACGAGGGGCTGAACGGTGAAGTGGTGTACGGGTTCGGTAACCAGGTGCCCACAGAGATACGGCAACTCTTCAGAGTGGACAGGAGGACCGGGCGGCTCACCTTGGAGAGCCCGATTGACTTTGAAAGTAAGAACACGTACGAGTTTGACGTCCAGGCCACCGACCTGGGTCCGAACCCGAGCCCGGCCATCTGTAAAATTGTAGTGCAGGTGCAGGACGTCAACGACAACGCACCGGAGATCTCCATCACCCCAATGACGTCTATAACGGCGGGGATAGCCTACATCACAGAGGCGGCGGCCAGAGAGAGTTTCGTGGCTCTGGTCAGCACCTCGGACAGAGACTCCGGCGCCAACGGGCAGGTGCACTGCACGCTCTACGGACACGACCACTTCAGGCTGCAGCAGGCGTACGAGGACAGCTTCATGATTGTGAGCACCAGCCCGTTAGACCGAGAGAAAATCCCCGAATATAACCTCACAGTGGTGGCAGAGGACCTGGGCTCCCCTCCCTTCAGGACCATCACTCAGTACACAATCAGGCTGACGGACGAGAACGACAACGCTCCGGTCTTCAGTAAACCGGTGTATGAGGTGGCCGTGGTGGAGAACAACGCACCTGGCGCATACGTCACCACTGTGGTGGCGCGAGACATGGACCTGGGGTCAAACGGGAAGGTCAGCTACAAACTGGCGGACACGTATTTCATGGGCTCCCCCATCTCCACCTTCGTGTCCCTGGACCCCGCCAGCGGGTCTCTTTACGCGCTCCGGAGCTTCAACTATGAGGTGATGAAGCAGCTGGAGCTCCGCATCACGGCCAGCGACGGCGGCTCCCCGCCCCTGACCGGCAGCGCCACTGTCTATGTGAGGATCGTGGACCAGAATGATAACGCGCCGGTCATCACTCAGCCGCCGCTTAATAACGGCTCCGCTGACGTCCTGCTGCCCCGGGACGCACCGACCGGCTACGTCATCACCCGGGTGGAGGCGCGGGATGCGGACGAGGGCGTGAACGCAGAGCTGTCCTACGGGCTGGCCACCGGAGAACCCTCCGTGTTCTCTGTCAACAAACTCACCGGGGAGATCTACCTCAACCAGGTGCTCAGCCACGACGTGGACGAAACTTTGAGCGTGACCGTGACGGTGAGTGACAACGGGAGGCCCGCGCTCACCTCCACCGCCACGCTCCACTTCCTCATCATCGCGGGCTCCCCGCCGAGTGACAGGACAGTGTACCAGCCAGGCAGCGGGGACGAGGTGCACGCGCAGTGGGACCTGTCCGTGGTGATTATCGTTGTCCTCGCGGGGAGCTGCACGCTCCTGCTGCTCGCCATCATCCTCATCGCCACCACCTGCAACCGGCGCAAGCGGGACAAGAGCGGAGAAGACAGCGACTCGTACGGGGAGAAGGGCACGCTGGAGCGGGGCAGGAACCATGTGGCGGACAACCCGCTTCTGCCTCTGCACGCGGCCGGGGGAGGAGCCAGCTTTGACGGACAGTCGTACAGCAGCCAGCCAGGTGGGTTCACCTCGGCCCACCCCGGGGGCAGCGACATGTGCTCGGCCTCAGAGGACGGCAGCGAGGTGCCCTGTGTGTATGACTCAGACAGCAACAGCAAGCCTCGAGGGACTAAACATGAGGTGAGATTGTGCTCGAGAGTGGTGGGGTGTGGGAGGGGAGAGGGTGTCACAACAATGAGTAATCTGCAATGTGTTCATCCAGCAGACACTAACCTCTGTTTCTCTTCTCTCCTCCTGCAGGGCTACTCCACTCTGCCCGGCTATGGGAACGCCAAAGAGGCTGTGAGGCCCATCACCATCTGGAAGGGGAACTCTTACACCACCATCTCAGCCAGGGACCCGGCCTTCAGTGGCAAAGACAGTGGCAAGGGGGACAGTGACTTCAATGACAGTGACAGTGATGTCAGTGGGGACACTGGCCTGAAGAAAGATGGAGCAGTGGTTCCTCCCATGGGTGGCCAAAATGGTAAGAGCAAGAACAAATATGCAGAGTTATGTCACTTAAGTGTCATGTTTTGGTTCTAAATCGAACTTTCAAACGCTTTCTTCCAGCTCTGTGGGCGTGCACCAGTGAGTGTAAGGTCCTGGGTCACTCTGATCGCTGCTGGAGCCCCTCAGCAGTAAGAGCCAACGCCGCGCCCTCTCCAGCCCCCACCCTCTCCTCCTTCAGCAGCCTCTCCAAGACGGCCTCCCTGCCCCGGGACCCCAACCGCCGGGACAACTACTACCAGGCCCACCTCCCCAAAACAGTGGGTCTGCAGAGCGTGTACGAAAAGGTGCTGCACAGAGAGTACGACTACGTTTTGGTCACCCCACCCAGGCCTGTGAGGGTGCAGGAGATCAGTGATATAAGCATCCCTGTTTACACCCCCACCCCTACACACTGTCCCGACAACAACAATGTCTAAAACAGACATTACACACACACGTGCGCACACACATACACACACACACACACCGAAGCTCACTCTTAAAGAAATGTATAGTGTATTCAAAGTTTTAATTTATGAGTCATTGACAATGAGAATAATGTAACTTTCTTTGTTGCTGTGGAGAGTCTGCATATATAAGTTTATATAATCTAATATTTGTGTGTTTTTTTGTTGTTTTATTGTAAAAAGCCACATTTGATGGCCAATCAATCACTTTGAGACATTTTTGTTGGACATGACGTGTACCATATGCAAGCTTTGTACATACAGAGAGATTTTATTTTTTATAAAAGTAAAAATTAAGCAAAGACGTGTACATATGAATTGTAATTATGGATCTTTAAGCACGCTGACTATTTAAAATGGCCCCAAAAACTGTGCAGGTTTGAGGGCCGGGTGACCCACAATGTATCAAGTTGATAACGATGTATGGAATTATTTGAATGCAATAATAAGTAATTGTACAGATTTCCTTTTTTTATCATCACACTATTCTGAGAGAAAATAAAACTTTGAAATACTGTTCTGAACACGGGAGTCATGTGCGTTTTTAAACCATTCTGATCCAGGTGAGGCAAGCAGGGTGTGTGTGTGTGTGTGAAAGCCCTGCAGGAGCCTCACTCAGGTCAGTCACAGTAAAAGCCAACAGGCGTCGCTGTTAATGCAGCAGTGAGCCTCTGTCCTTGCAGCCCACCGAAGGTCAGTTTTTTTTCTTTTGAGGATACGATTTTGCTGGAGAGATGCCAGAGCAGACGACAAGGTTTTCTAGCAAACCACTCTCACACCTCATGCATATAAAGAGCGAACACCTTCACAGTTATTCTGTCTCATTTTCATGGACGCAATAACTGCATTTTATTGCCTAAGACCTGCATGTTAATACAATAATTAAAGCAGGTTTCCATTACATAAATCACTACCACTTGAAATGTGCGCATACATAATGAGATTGACTGCGTAAAAGTGCATTTACTGTACTTTTCTCCAAAGCTTAAATGTATAAAAACACGTCTAACAATCTAAGTTTGATTGGCTTCAAAAACACATGATTGTTCTTTTGTCAGAGAACAAGAAGTCCTTGAGAGAAAATCCTCCTGCTCTCCTGTCAGGAGGGTTTTTGTCTATGTGCCAAACGCGCACGTTGCGCCCTTTACGTAACACCCCCCCCAACAATCATTCATGGGTTCAGGGCATTTTTCATAACAGCAGAAGGGATCTGGACTCCTCGGATAAAGGAGATATAGAGAAATAAGACCGAAGTATGACCAACAAGACGTCCCTTTTGCACACTGTCATGTAAATACACCGTCTCCGAGCTGGAGAACACGTGCGACATTCCGCCAGAGTCACCTTTGACCTGCAGCAGTCTGTGGAGGCATTGAGAGAGAGAGAGGAGGGTGTGTGTGTGTGTGTGTGTGTGTGTGTCTAAGGTGATTTGAGGAGACAACCTCTCCCTTCCTTCATCATCTTCTTAATTGCTGAACCGATCTTAGTCTACCCACCGATGTTGCTCATGATGAGATGAAACTCGGGTTTTGAGAATCAAACTCATGTAAGTTACTTCAAAGAAAAAACATGATGAATGATTTAGAGGCATAACTCTTGGCTCAAATGAGTAGCTGCTCATAATGTGCTAATCACCACCTGGAAGTTGTGTTACCTTTAAAAAAAAGACATGGAAGTCACAAGAACTTGGAAAGGTCTTGCGCAGTTTGAACGAACACGAGCTGCCTGTGTGAATGCGCATTTGTGTGCCCATCCTCCGCCAGAGAGAGAGAGAGAGAGGGGGAGAGAGGGAGAGAGAGAGAGAGAGAGAGAGAGAGGAAGAGAGAGAGGGAGGGAGAGAGAGGGAGAGAGAGAGAGAGAGAGAGAGAGAGAGGGAGAGAGAGAGAGAGATAGAGAGAGAAGGTAGTGGACTGGGGTTCCCTCAGGTGTTTGGCTCCAGTCATGGCCGGGAACTCAGAGAAAGTACCGATCGCCTCGGCGGGACCAGAGGACCTGCAGCACTTCATGCCCCCGGTGAGTTTTCAAACCTGCCGGTGCAGCTCAGTGTGGAGGTCAGCTGGACGGATGACCAACCAATACTTGCAGGAATTTCAATTTCATTACCCAGATGGGTAACTGGGTTGTCAGAAGCTGCTTGTTTTACGCATGCTCTTGGTTTCATGTTGCGTTTCTGAAAGATTCTGAAAGTTGTCATTTTTTCTTGCGTTGTTTGTTTTACGGTAGGCCTACTCCGCCGTGGCCGTGAAGCCAGCCGCCACCGGCCGCCTCCTGAAGGCCGGGATCGCGGTGCTCATCGCCGGGGCCCTCCTGCTGCTGCTGGGGGCAGTCGGAGCTTTCTACTTCTGGAACAACAATGAAAAACATGTAAGAGTAATATTTAATGGTTGCTCTTACTTACACCGCAAAACAAGTTTTAATGAAGGACAGGGGGGTTACCATTTGGTAGGCTACAGCTGGGGAGGGTGTTATAGTTTATTCTCATTATGTATTTGTTCCAGCTTTCCTTTACAATATTGTTTATAGCCACAGTTAGATTTTGGTTCATAAAGGTGCATTTGCAGAGGACAACACTGCCCTACAATGCCAAAGTGCTAAAGTACGAAATCACTAATATGATTTCTGCACAATTTTTGGCCTGAAAATATGGAGGTTAGGATTGATATGGATAATAATTATTAAATGGCAAACTAGTAAACCCTAATCCATCATCAGCGGGCCAAATATGAATTTGTTGGGACAATAAACCAACTTTAAAGACATTTGTAGAGCAGAACAGTTCTGTCTGAGTCAGGTTTTTTTGATAAATATAGTAGTGACATCGATTATTATTAAGATATTACAAATAAGATAATGAAAGCAACTATTAGGGTTGAGTCATCGCTCACCACCACACTAATCTTCATACAGTCCCTCAGGAATTCAAACAAAAGTCAAAAGCAGCCTTTCTTTGTTTCTAAAAGGACCGGCACTACCATTTAAGAAAATCCCAGTCCTACCTGTAAAAAACAACGTCACTTGATTGAAGAAATTCTTGAAACAGACCGTCCTGAAAGGGAGACTATAGTGAACGTTTTCAGGGGAACATTTATATTTTATTTGAATAAAAAGGAGTTTTCCAAGATTTTTTCTTTTCTTTTAGCAGAGTAAGCAAACACTAAAATGTAAATGAAACACTCCAGTTGCATGGTGCAGTCTGCTTAGTGAATGGAGGCGTTGTGTGTGTGCGGTGTGTGTTGGAGGATCCTGACAGGGTGGAGGGGGCCGGGGGGTGGTGGTGGTGGTGGTGGAGGGGGGCTCTTTGGTCCGGCTGATGGTCCAGGGGCAAGAGGTGAAAGAGACGAGAGGGGAAAATGTAGCTTTGAGAGTGTTTTTCTTCCAATATGAAGTTAGAAAAATGCTATTAAGACATGATGAGGCAGCTCTGCAGAAGGGTCATCATCACCCAGCGCTGTACAGATTATATTCTTCTGACCGAGTTTTGAATGAATGTGTGGGTCTGAAAGAGGAATCCAGAAAAGAGAGGCTGTTATGTGCGAGGAAAAGTCTTTTAGGGTGAGATTGGAGAAAGGAGGTTGAGGAGGAGTGTTGAAAGAGAGGGCTGGGGGTGGGGTGACTCAGGACTCTCATACCTTACATGCCAGTCTGAAACCTTGTGTGTGTGTGTGTGTGTGTGTGTGTCTGCAGGTCTACAATGTCCACTACAGCATGAGCATTAATGGCAAAGTGGAGGAGGGTGCAATGGAGATCGACACGGCAAATAACATGGAGAGATTCAGCACCGGCAGCGGGGCGGACGAGGCTGTGGAGGTCCATGACTTTGAGATTGTGAGTTGGATGTAAAATAATCAAAAATATCGAGTGAAAGCAGAAAAAGCAGACTCACTGACACACCGATCAACGCTAACCGAGCAAGTTGATCAGATATGTTGAAGTTTTGATTACCCTTGTGAAGAGATTGGCTCATTACAACACGCGTTCTCTCCCTTTGGGCCAATCAGTGTCAAGATGCATCGTCCCTCCAATTTTCATTAAATACGGACTGGTGGTTTTTGACCTTTAATTAAAGCCCCCCAATCCGGCCACTCAGACTAGTGAAGCGGCAGATTTGGCCTTTTAACGATTACAACTTTGACCTTTAAGCATAGTGTCGCTGTGAGTGCAATTTTTTAAAATCTAGAACATCAAAATCAGCTGTGATGTTATATTTTATGTCTTTATAGTATTAGACACCTGCAGAGAGCTCATGATGACCATTACACTGATTGATATACATCCTTATCGAAATTTGAAGATACCTGTACCGGGATACGAAAGGGGTGAAGATACAATACGATAAAATATGATAAGATAAGAAACGATACCATACGATAAGGTAAGACACGATACGATACAATATGATACAATATGATACGATAAGATATGATAGGAGAAGATACAATACGATAAAATAGGATAAGATCAGAAACGATACCATACGATAAGATAAGACACGATACTATACAATACGATAAGATACATTACAATACGATACGATAAGATACAATACGATACGATAAGATATGACAAGATACGATATGATACAATACAATACAATACGATACGATACGGTACGATACGATACGATACGTTACGATAAGATAAAATAAGATACGATACGTTACGTTACGTTACGATAAGATAAGATAAGATAAGATACAATACGTTACGATAAGATACAATAAGATACGATAAGGTACGATAAGATACAGTACGATAAGGTACGATAAGACACGATATGATACAATACAATAAGACATGATACGATAAGATACAATACGTTACGATACGATACGATAAGATACAATACGATACGATAAGATATGATAAGATACGATGCGATATGATAAGATACAATACGATATAAGATATGATACGATACGATGAGATACAATACGTTATGATAAGATACAATACGATACAATACGATGCGATATGATAAGATAAGATGCGATATGATAAGATAAATACAATACAATATGATACGATAAGATACAATACGATATAAGATACAATATGATACAATACGATACGATCCGATAAGATACAATACGATAAAATATGATACACTTAAATACGATAAGATACGATACGATGAGGTTCAATACGTTATGATAAGATACGATAAGACACAATACGATGAGATAAGATATGATAAGATACGATGTGATATGATAAGATACAATACGATACAATATGATACAATACGATACAATACGATAAGATCTGATAAGATACAATACGATATAAGATACGATAAGATCTGACAAGATACAATACGATATAAGATACAATATGATACAATATGATACACTAAAATACGATAAGATGAGATTCACTATGACACGCTAAGATACAAAAAGATACGATAAGATACAATAAGATACAATAAGATATGACCTGATACAATTTGATACGATAAGATACAAGCTAAACTCTAAGTGGGACAACTTTGCGCGGTTCCGTGCTGTTCATTTGTTCATGTACTTCAGTGACACAGGGGAAATTAGTTGCCATCTTGCTTGTTAACAAAATGAACTTCCATGAACTGGAAACACACTGTGAAATGTTTCTAAGATGAAAACCCAAACAACACCTAAAAACAAATTCACGGCTACTTTAATGTAGACATGGCCATTGATATGGATTGAGAGGTCGCTGTGGTAACAACTAGTCAATCACAAAATAGCCTCCCCTTCTTTATGATCTATTTGACTCTAAATAGGGCAATAATTTAGTCAATAAACATCATGCTGTTTTGAAGAAGACTTGAAACTAGCGACTGAGGCCATAAAATGTTTAGTGAGGTAATAAATAAAGTGAGAAGTAGGCTCATTTTCTCATTGACTTCTATACAAACTGACTTCTTTTTGCAACAAGCGGAGTCGCCCCATGCTGGTCATTAGAAACAATGCACGCTTAAGGCACTTCTGCATTGGCTTCACTTCTCAGACCCTGAAGCTACGTCTAAGCTTTATTATAATCTACGTGGATGACACATTAACTGGAGAAGCAATGAGTTTTTACATACCAGGTTTCTCTTGTCCCCTTCCCTTCCTGACTCCTCCAGGGGATCACAGGGATCCGGTTTTCAGGAGGGGAGAAGTGCTACATCAAGACCCAAGTGAAGGCTCGTCTGCCTGATGTGGACGCTCTCGACAAGGACTCGCTGACATTCGACCTGGTGGGTTGGTCCGGTCTGTCTTGTATCAATGCTGTAATGTTCTTTCAGTGGTGTATTTTCAGCCCATTTTGGTACTTTGGTACTAAGTTCCTATTATGCATTTCCAAACCAAGGCCTGACTACCCGAAACATTTTTAATCTAATCCAGTTAAACATCTCAACATCAAGTAGATGGATTGGCACAAAATATGGTAAACACAGCGGGTGATTTGTTGTGGAAGAAAAAGTCAGAATTACCAAATCTGTCAGCTATTTCAGCACCACAGGTTCACCCGTTCAGATAAAGGATCAATGAGTCAGGCAGACTTAACCACGCCTCTGCCCCTGCACTCTCTCTGCTACTAGAGGACGGAAAGGGGGGACGGCAGGTCAACAAGGAGGACTGGCATCCCGCTTCAGATTGCCTACAGGCTGTAAGCATTTAGCTCTACAGATATTTAGCTTTTTGATGAATTAGGAATGGATTGGACAGTTTGTAGGGATGGGAATTGAAAGGATTTTATTGATACCAATGCTGTTATCACAGGTTTACAGCAACAACAACTGTTTTATCGTCTCTTGGTCTGAATACAGTGAACTGTTTCTTCCTCTCCGCCATGACTGCTTGTTGCTATAAGTTTCCAGCGGCGTGGACACGGGTTTGACGTCACTGTTTCGTAATGTGCAGCTGTCAGGAAAACATGCCAGCATTGGTAAAAGGTATCGCTAAGCTCAGAGGCATACGATACCGACTCCAGTTTGTTACTGGATCTCAACTGGAACCGGTTCTCGATTCCCATTCCTAACGGTTTGACCACTTAGCTTCTCAGAAAGCGCTGCAGCGGATCTGCACCTAAATCCATGTATTAAAAAAGTTATAGCTGCAGATGCGACCACTGTTTATTAACAACTTCTTTACCATCAAATCTGAAGATACAAATGTGAGCAGGTCATTAATAAAATGTTCTGAAAAGAGCTGAAAAAACAATACAAGTCATCAGGGTTTGTACAGGTGCTTGAAATTGTATCTGCATTTCTTTTGTAACAAATGGCTTTAGAATTGAAGTTTAATTAAATTTCGTATCCATCTGTTATTGCAAAACACAAGTTTACCTGTTTATAGCATAATTCATATTTTTAACTTGATAAAAAAAGTGAAGTAATGTATTTTTTATTTTTTATTTTGTATGTATTTGTAGAAATACATACAAAATACATACAATACAATACATAAAAAAGTCATTAACCACAGCTGTAAGGTGCTGGAAAACCTTGAAAATGCACCATGAAAGTGCTTGAAAGTGCTTGAATTTGACCTTGGAAAAGGTGTAGGAACTCTAAATCATGCCAGAGGACGATATTTCAAACCTGGCAACCCAAACACTGCTCTTAAAAATGGCTTATTACTGAAAAATCTAGATTGAATAAATCTTTTATAAGCCCATTTATGAAACCAGTGGTTACATGTTATAAACCCTTTACCCTACACGTCCCCACTTCTGATATAAAGCTGAGGTATTAACATGAATCACCCGAGCCGATGATCTACCGGGAACACATGGGTGATTTTTATGTGGGCTCCCATCACATAACAGCTGGGTGGACTCAAAAAAGCACCACAGAGGACTACGCTGAATACACCATATGTGTGTGTGGATCGTTGTCACAACGCACAGACACCACCGCCTGTGATTGTTCAATTGAGGCCGTCTGATAATTAAAATCATTTAGCTCTCACATCCACATAAATCCACATCACCAGAATTGCGCTCATGAACGCGCATAAACACACACACACGCAAACACACAATTAATTATCACGCAGGGCTGCTCTTATTGCCTCTCTGTGCCTCATAACAGATCATTTATTTCACGTTCGTGCTTTTGTGTGTGTTTGTGTTATTGCCTCTCTTTGCCTCATAAATGATCGTTTGGCTCACATTTGTGCGTGTGTGTGTGTGAGAGTGAGCGTGTGTGTGTGTGTGTGTGGAGAGGGAGATGTTGTTGTAATGGTTGCTGCAGGCTGGTCATTTGCTATAATTTAGAGTGATGGCAAATATGGGTTAGATAAGCACGCCCGCACACACACACACATATGCATCCGGAGAGAGTGGGTCAGATAAACTCTTATCAGTGGAGAAGGACCCCCGCTTTTATTTGTCCCTCCAGCAAATCATTTGAGCTTGGGGAAGAAAAAAAAGAAAAAGAAGCAGCCTTTCTGAACGGTTGGAGGATATCGTTCCCTAAACAGGGCTGTGGCTAGTGCGGTGCAGCCCTCAGGAACAAAACGCCTCTGGGCAAAAAAAAAATCATCCCCACAGAATTCCCCTTTTACCTGCAGGCAGTGGAAACAGAGTGTATATGTTTACACAGTCTCTCCTCTGGAAACCTCATTAGTTTATCTGCAGAAACCTGCAAATTTAGGCCATCCAATCTCTCCCTCCCTCCAGATCCTGATGAGTCCTGACGTTGTGTATACAGCTAAATGTTAGTGCAAAGGGACTCTGTATACTGAAGCCTCAAGGGCTTCCTTTTTTACTGCTAGATTTTATGTTGTTATAAAGAGCATTAACAGCACGGCATTAATGCAGATTAGACTCGGACAGGATGCAAAGACTGTGGGCTATTTAAAGGGGCAGGCTAGTAACAAGTGGGACTTTACGGCTTCAGCAGAAAGGGGCGTCTTCAGATGCTTTGTTGTGATGTCTGTTTCCATTTGTGTGTCTGCTTATTTTCTCCTCACCTTCTTGGCCCCTAAAGGAGGACGAAGTGATGCCGGCCAAATTTGAGGAAGATCTGATCTGGGTGGCGGCCGACACTCCCCTCTCAGACCCTGCCTTCCTCAGCAACAAGATAAAGGACTTGTGCGGAGAGCTGCCAATCTTCTGGCTCCGTCCCACCTACTCAACCAGTAAGCAATCGGACAGCTTGTGGTCAAGATATTAAATAAATAATCCCAAGCCAAAAGTAAAACAAGGCTTTTTCAAGGCTGTGTAAGTTTTGACACAAAGCAAGGAGGATACGGGTCAAACGGTCTCCAGAATTTCCATTTAACATTGCAGAAGCAACGGAAAGAAAAACAAGCTTAAAAGAAAAGCAGAAGTCCTTTTGAAGTTTCAGAGTACAATTTTTAGCGTGCTGCGGAGGGGTCAAAAGTTCTCAAAACACAATTTTATTCTCCTTCATCTGAGGACTTCAAAATGCTGCCAGAGAAACCACTGTGCAATCAGGAGCCGTGCCACATTAGTGCCACTCCGCTCCAAAATTTCTCTGCTGTCAGATATTGAGACTGTGATGTGTGTGCAGGCGGACAGAGGAAGAGGAGGGCTGCCCCCCGCCAGCGCCGCCAGGCAGCCGTGGCCGGGGAGGAGGAAGAGGACGTGGAGGCAGAGTTCAACCCAGAGAACCCCTATCAGGTGAGTCACGCAGACAAACTCACACTCTTCTTCTCCGCTCGTGTTTACGTCCAGCTGCAGCGTCTGCGACTGTCCGTTCAGATCTGAGGGCTACCTGAGAAGGCTTTTCGCCGAGGAGTTTCTCACAGCTGTGCGAGCAGCAGCAGATGCCGGGGTCACGGCGGAGGGGCTCGGATTGTCACTGCAAATCTGAGTGTATGCGTGGGTGTGTTTTCTGTGCATGGGCTTTCTGTGAGGCTGTCCAAAGCTTTCCTTTCAGCATTGAGGCTGTATGAATAATTCCACAACATCCCCCCCCTCCTCTGCTGTGGCCCCGTTGCCCTGCTGAGCACACACAGACTCCCATACATACACACCCCTTGCCCTCCATCCTAACCCCTTATATTGGGCCCCATTTTTCCTAATTCCTCTCCCTTCCCTCTCCAAGCATCACCCTGCTACACACTCCTGACAACCACAGAGGGGGGTGCGCAGCAAGCGCTACGTCGGAAAAGAAAATATTTGACAACAAAAACCAACATCTGACAACATCCCCTCCTCCCCACCCCCGCCTGTCGGAAATCCAGTTTTAATTGGTTTGAAACGAGTCTCCTCCGTCGCTAAAGACGTACAGCGTCGCGGCACAAACGCTGCGTACCCTCTGACTGCTGTCCTCTCTTGTCTGCTCTCTCAGAGAGGTCTCGAAGGCGAGCAGGAAACCATGAACAACTACGCCGAGCTGGACCACCAGGGCGTGTGCTGCAGCGAGTGCCGTCGCAGCTACACCCACTGCCAGAGGATCTGCGAGCCGCTCGGAGGGTACCACCCGTGGCCGTACCACTACCAGGGCTGCAGGGTGGCATGCAGAGTCATCATGCCCTGCAACTGGTGGGTGGCACGCATTCTGGGTCTGGTGTAAACACCTGCATCCTCCTGGGGGGATGAAACTAGGGAGGGATGAGATTCTAAGGGAGGGGAGATGAAGGGAAAAGTTTAGGAAAGGAAGACGGTAGCTCCTCATTGTATCTATTACGTGTCAGTCTGAGCGGGAGAACTTCAGTAACTGTGCCCCCACATTAGAAATGGATGGTACAGAATCTAGGACACACATGTTCTCACATGTAAAGGTACGCCGTGGCTGCACACTGCACAACTTGTCTTATTAAACAAACATATGGACTAGGATCCTTCCGAGTTACAGCACAACACGCTGTCAAGAGAACAGAGGTTATATGATGCCCTGATTTCAAATATGTATAACTCCACCCATTTATCTAGAGGAATAGCAGGTGTGCTTGTATTTATAGAAGTGGTAATCGTTCCTTTTCTTTCCTTCTTGGATGTAAATAAATGTATAGGCCGCAAAGTATTTCAATAGCAGTCATCTGGCTTAAATAGTTTCACTTGTCATCCCCTAGTGGAATATTTTTGACTCTTTTTCCTATTTTATCTTCATGAGTAGCTCTCATTAAAACAATGTACTGTACGCGCCCTCACAAACTTTCATCTAAATGTGCTTTCATCTGCATTGAAGAAATATCAAAGTGCAATATCACCGAATAAACTTTTTTAAGTAAACTTTAAAGTGTCACCCCTCTTTTTTTCTTCTTCTTCCTACTGACCTGATGACTTTCTCTTATTTGTAAATAACATATTGTGTATAATTGTATTATTGGGTTTATTTGGGAGCAGCCCCTCTCTCTTTTCTCTCTCGCACACTCACAGACACTTCAGTTTGGAGATGTCACATCTCGTAGCTGCTCCAAAGGGACGAGCAGAATGAAGTTTCCAGAGTGCTTTAATGTGAGAGTTGCAGCTCTAGAACTCTTTAATGAGACTAAAGACTCTGTAGCCGTCACGCTCCCAGATCTTACCCACGATGCAAAGCGCTTAGCTCCTTTTGATGTCACAGAGCTGCCTCGGGCGGGGGTAGGGGGTAAGGATGGGGGCGGTGTGTTTTTGTGTGTGTGTTTGTATGTGTGTGTGTGTGTGTGTGTGTGTGATGAAGCTCAGAGTTCCATCCAGAGCCACAAACGGGCGTTTGATCGTCACGAGAGATGAAACGATGTGTGATGAATTTAACACTTAACTCAGTGTGAGAGGCTTGATGATGCGGTTAGGAGGCTGATCCATATTAATGCTCTCTCGCCGCGGCGGGACGCCCCCACATTGTTCCAGCTGCTGCATATACGTGGACGGAGAAAGGGGAAGGTGCCTCCTCTCCCACAGCTCCGACTGTAAATCACCACTCCACCTCAGGGTTGCATCCTCGCCTGCTGGCCAAACAACCCGGGGCCCTCCGTCTTGATACCAATCGAACCACGATGCTTAAACCACATCCTCGAGCCTTCAGCCATATCTGAACTGCCTGCACTCATATCAGTAATGCCACATTTCATTCCTCCCAGCACATAATCACAAAGCATGACTCTGTCATAATATATTGCAGTTTCTACATCTGGTGTATCCTTTCCTAGACTTTCAAACCCGTCCAAAAGCAGTTCCTGGAGACATCAGACCATAAAACACGAGACAAAGTTTGTGAGCCAAACAACAAATATTTTATTTACACTGAAGCTTGAATCACACTGAGGGAAGGACCGGTGCTAAACCACTGGCCGACATGTCGCACACACTCCGGACAAGTCAGTTTGCAGAGTATTACTGTTTACTTTTTACTGAGTGTACAGAAAAAAATCGTGGTTATCATTTAAACATCTCAACTGGTTTTTACTTTTTAGCAAATTTACATTTTTATACAGGTGCTGATAATAGGAAGTCATAGAAGGCTCCCAAACAGAAAGGCTGTGGGTGTCTTCAAGAAAACCAGGAGAGCCAGGAGAGAAAAGAAGAATGATCTGAATGTTGAAGAGGAGCATTTCAGCTCTGTTCGTCACATTTAAATCAAGACTTCCCTTTTAAAAATAAGATAATGTAAATCTGAAATCTGTTCAACAGAAACCCGCTGACGCCATCAGGTAGCAAGTTTTTGCAGAGAGTGGGTCATGAGTGGTTTGGTTGAGTGAAAGTGGGAACACCGAGGCTCCCTGCACTTAGTGAAAAGAGCAACAACTGAGGGGCTGGGAAGAGGAGGAAGAGTGGAGGGCCACTGAGACTGCAGGGCAACGAGGACTCCCGCTGGAGTTCAGACGGACAAAAGTGAAGAAAGATGATGTCAAACAGAAGTGTGAGAGAGAGAGAGAGAGAGAGAGAGAGGGGGAGAGGTGCTCACTGCTCAGTACTTCTTGTGCTCTACGTCATCCGGTGGGTTCATCTCCACTTTTCTCTTGCCCACATCCATCCAGTTGGTGCTCAGGACTGTACCACTGGACTCCATCTGGACCGGGAGGAGAGACAGCACTGGAGTTACGCAACACCTTCTCTCTGCTTAAACAGGCCGAGGGCTTTTTATTTAAGTCCAAGTTGTTTCATCAAAGCTTAAGCGTCAAAGAATGAACACTCTGCTCAGATTGCTGCAATATAATTGGCTTATGAATACATATGTGACACCACAAACACTAAACTAATGTATAATAGTGCGATCCCAGGTCTGTGTGTGACGTTGTGATTGGGAATGTGATAAAGTGAACGAGTTCTGGAGGAGATTAGAGGGAAAGAAGTGTCCATAACTCTACCTCTGGAAAAGATTACTTACATTATTAAAGTATGTGAAAACATTTGGGGTACTTTCATACAATATCTAAACGATTTTGATCAAAGTGAGGTGTAAATATAAGCGGCCCTCTGCAGCTGCCTATTTGAACTCCTACTTTCTTTCCTCCTTGTTGATTTGCAGCTTGCTCTGCCGTCTGTTGTGCTTCACATTTTGTTCTTCCTTTGTTGTTGGAAATGCTATCATTTGAAAATGATTAACACAAAATACTGATGTTAGAAAAAGTCAGAGAATTCAAAACGCTGATTTCCATATAAACAGACTTTTTATTCTCTTAGTTTTCTCGGGTTGTTAAAATCAAACGCAGTTGAGACCTGAATGTTAAAACGCCGTCAGCTTCAGGCTGTCTGCTCACCTGATATCAGAGACAATTGTTCCCATCTCCTGTCTGACATTACCTGCACTCAAACCCATTTCCGTGAGAGAGGGAATTCAATTTTCCCTAATTACCTGTAATCACTATCTCACGTCATTTCGGTTCGACACTGATGCGTAGCCGTGCCAGGGTTGGAGAGTGGAGCGGAGCGAAGTAAACAAACTACGATGTTGTCGAGCAGTATTTAGACATCTTGACATCTCGTCCCGCCCTTGGGCATTCGGGATTCATTGCTTTTTTTTAACGGAGACACCGCATTATTAGACATTTGTGTAAAATGTTGTCATAATTAGCGTAGGAATTCTTAAGTTCTGGCAAAAAAATGTGTTTTGTGAGGTCACAGTGACTTTTAACCTCCGAAATCTAATCAGCCAATCCTTCAGTACAAGTGGACGTTTGTATCAAATTTGAATAAAAACCCTTCAGAGGTTGCTGAGATATCGCGTTCACAAGAATGGGACGGACAGACGTACAAAAAGTGGACGTTTTCTTTGGACTGAGACGATGCACCTAAAGAACACGCTGTGATGCTGGAGTTCATAACGAAACCTCGATTTAAACTCCGGTGAACCTTGTGAGCTCTATATTCTTGGTTGCTATGGCACTGTGGTTTAAGTGATTGCAGAAAAAGACTCATCAATGAGGAATAATACTTACAAAGGACTTGTTCATGGCTCGCTTGACCTCATCTGAACCATCGCAGTAGATCTGCTGGAAGAGCTTGTTGAGGGCTGCGTCTCCCTCCAGCTTCCCACTCTTCTCCTCCTCGTCAATGTCCATCACCACCTTGTCCCATTTGCCAGCGGAGAGGGAGGATGAGGGGCAGTTATCTGATGGAGGAGGGACACTGTGTTTAAAAACACTCCATATTGTTTCAGTTCAAGACCGAGTCAGAGGGGGTTTTAAACCGTCTGTAAGCAGAGCTCTTTAAACGCACTGAAACACACAGTTTTTCATTGAGATTTGAACTGGATTGAATACCTTGACTTTAATCATCTAATCACCCCAAGATTATTCACTTTGGTACTGACTCATCCGAGCCGGATGCTGAAGGATAACATTGTGATTTGATTTCTATATTTTCAGAATGCAATACGCCCACTATAATCCCCCCCTCTTCTACAAAAAGAGAGATGGAGAGTGGGGAAATGTAATCCCGACGTAGATTTACATAAATACAGCACCAGATGCACAGTAGACATATTCAGGCCAAGCGTGGACATGCGGCAATGTGATCCCATAAAAATCAGATGTCAAATGGCATGTTTAAATGAAACTGTAGACAAGTTCTAAGCAGGCACTTAGAAAACAGCGCGTCCTGGGGGCTGAGCCGGTTGGATGAAGAGGATGGTTTGGCTGCCCACTTAACTTCTACTGCCCCTTCCACACACACACACACACACACACACACACACTTACATAAGTAATTAATCCTGTCAGTAATGGGAATGTGTAGGCTAAAATACTGAGTCATATTTTGCCGTCATACCTTTCCCTCTCCCTGTATACTTTCGCCGTCAGACTAGTGAAAGATTCGAGCAGGGCTCGACTGCCCACTCTCATTTTAGTGCAGAACAGACAAACACAGGAGCTTATATTGATCTCTGCAGAGAGAGAAATAAGACGAGGGTGAGGGCGAAAAGGGAGAGACAGCAGAGAGATGAGAGCGGAGACAGGAGGGTAGTTGGAGGGGAAGAGTGTAAATGCAGAAGCTGTGGACTGACTTGGATTGAAGTGTTTGATGTTGGACTCCTGTCCTTCTCCCTCCAGCTTCTCCCATCTGATGCCATCTGTCTTCTTCATCCTGAACTCCACCTGACAGAAGAGACAGGGTTATGAGGACGGGGAGGAGAAGAAGAAGAAGATGAAGAGGCAGCGAGGGAGATAATGTTATACAAAATGATTGTCTTTGTCATGCGAGGGACAAAAATAACGCTTCCATTAGAGTGACAGCTTAAAAGTACAGGACATCAGATCATTATTGAGGCCAGAGAGGCTTTCTGTTCAAAACCGTCATCAACTCAGCCTGCAAGTGTGAGAGGAGGCTTGTGTGCGTCTGTGTGTGTGTGTGTGTGTGTGTGTGTGTGAGAGAGAGAGACATCAGGGATATGCGGGGGCACAGCTCAATCTCGAACCTCACTGACAGACATACTGCACTAACGAGATGCCTGTCAGCCAGAGGGCCAGTGTGAGAGACGGAGAGAGCGGGAGGGAGGCAGGAGAGGGGGAGATCCTAATTCCACACAGCAGCATCTGATCCAAATCATTACACTAGGAGAACATGGGAGAGGAGGAAAACAATGAGGGGAGAGAGGACATGGACACACGCTTGTAACGCTGAGCTGCATTGACAGGGCACATGCCAGCGAGACACGCAAAACATGCAAGACACGCAAGCCCCCCCCCCCCCCCCCCCCCCCAAACACACACACACACACCACCCGGCACCTATTAACGGTATGTGTGTTTGATATGAAAGACAGCGCTGGTTATGTCGGTGCAATTAAGGAACATTTCTGCTCTGCTGGGCGACGTGATGATTCATTTATGAGGGTGCCAGAGGAGAAGAGGGAACCAAGAGGCAGACAAGGTTAGAGATGAGGAGGCAGAGAGGCTGAAGCGTGAGTGAGAGGAGCAGATTGAGGAGAATAAGACAGTATGATCGCTGTTACCTCCTCCACCGGGGTGATGAGCTAGTGCGAGTGGAGGTACACTGATAGATCACTTCGGTAGGTGTCAGCGTTTTCTGCCCCGCAAAGGGCCTCATGCACAGCGAGGCATCTGTGCAGTGTCCGAAATTAACTTTAGAGACTAAAAAAAGAAGATCTCTGCTGAGAATACAGGTCGCTGCCCAAATAATTCATATTCACCCATCAAAAGAATGTGTCACCCAACTTTTTTGTGCACAGGATCTGTGCGTGAGTTAAGCTAAATTTGGACGCCCCTTCCTCCACAACCTCCCCACATCGGCACTGGGGGCTGTGTCTGACAATTTCTGCTACTTTCCAGAAACAACGCTCTGACATTCACACCCACTTCACACCGTGATTAACAAGGTGTGAAGAGGCGAGAAAGTAAGCAGGTTTTGAACTATACAACAGGGCTCTAGGCTCTGAATGCCTCACAGCAGAAGCTGCCTGTAAATGGGCATTGTTATATTCATATTTAAATAATTCATCACATCTTGCCCCTCATTTCAACCAGCTTTCAAATGTGGCCGGTCGGATCAGAGATTAACACTTTTGCCATAATGAGGTCGGACAACACGTAGCTCTTTTCAGCATAACCCGGCTTTTACAGCAACATGCTGTACATACAGGGAGTCAACACGAAAAGACTGAACGTAAACTAAATCACACCGCTACGACAGTGTCACGTTAGTTAACCGTCCCCTATAGAGTTCTGAGGTGACAGCAGATATTTTGTTTCGTCTAGAGTTCTGGAGGTGACACTTATTCATTGAATTAATTTCATGCAGAGACCGTAGGAGCACTTCAAAGCTTGGATTTGCATGAAACTCTGATGAGCTACTGTTTAACAAAATATCTGGTTCCCTAATTAGAAAAAAGAAGGTACAAGCCTGTGTGCATACAAATGCAATGAGAGAAGTTAACTAAGGGCGCGTTTCCACCTATAGTTCAGTAGAGTTGGTGCGATGTGGGAGTAAAGTTGCAAAGTTGCTGCATTTTTCATCTAGATCGCTGAGCGTTCACACTGCAGTTTGTGGAGCGCACCAAACGTTGTGAACTAATGTTTACAACTCTCCGACACTTCCTGGTCTCATAAAAACAGATCAGCACCAAATGTATGCGGTCTTAGGTTTTTTGGCTTTGGTGTTTCTATCAATCACATTTTGTAGAAGAAGGGGAACAATGTGGGCACGAGTTGTCGAGCATTTTCTTTCTTCAAATGAGACGCATCGAAGTGATGTCCTTGTTTAAGTTATGGAAAATTTATCTTATGGTCCGTTAAATCATTTATCAAGTACAAATGAAAAAACAATAGTAGATTTGACCTTTTAGTTACACCTATTTAGGTCCTTGGCCTAATTAATTGGCCAACTTAACACATCTGGTTCGGATATCATTCTCACCGAACTCTCGTGCACATGGAAACAAACTGAAAACCACTTTTTCAGGCGCGCCCAAAACCATCCGGACTATCTGATGTAACGCTCCAGGGTTTGGTTAAAATGGTCTCAACAGATCAGGTGTGAAAGCACCCCAAAATTTCCGAGGTGCATTTCAGTAAGCACTGCTAAGTAAAGTTTAAGCTTCTAGCACATTCAGCAGCTTCAATCACTTTATGTTTGAATTTCGGATCAATTGCGGGTTCATTCTCAAACTATGGTCCAGTGTTTGGTTACAACAAAGGTGCAACTTAAATATTAACTCATCCCAGTCTAACCTGGCTCGCTCTGCCAACTTGCGGTGACAACATGCTTTTCCCTCCGTGCATCAGTGATGTACCGTAAAGAGCTGCAACGATTAGACGATTTATATTTCAAGCAAAAAACATTTTGTGGCTTCAGCTTCTCAACAGAATTGTTACATTACCCGGGATACATCAGCGCTTCTGTGTTGATTTATTAAACCCTTTTCATCACTCGTGACTGTTTGTGTTTGATAAAGTGATTTCAATCGATTTTCGAGACAGCTCCTGTTGGCATATTAAATCATTTTTGTTTTATTTGACAGATGCACCTGCAGTCTGGGCACAGATGCTCCTTTGAGCTCTGTAAGGGGTCTTGTGGTGCGTTCAGACTTCAGCGTGTTATCAAAGTACTCAATAATCGACCTGCTCTGATGGCTGACAAATATGGCTAATTGGTGTTCAAACTAATACAGCCTTGAAGCAGTGCTTGTAATTTAGATTATGGGAGGTTGGATTTCTTTAGATCTTATGTCTTTTTTTAAATCATGCATTACGAAATGTTTTGTTTACCTTGTTGATGAACAGTTAGATATTCTGATAGTTACTCTTAAAAAGTTAAGATTTCTAGTCAGTTGAGTTTTCAGTTATAACAAGGCAGCACCTCAGCCGCCTGTCAGACTGCTTTCAATTGATTTGTTAATGATTGTAGCGGCAGAGACAAAGTTTCAGAACAGACGAAGACTAAAGACTGTTAGACCAGGCAAATTAAAAGTTATCATCTTTGAATGATCATCCAGTGGCAGAACTCAAGCCTGTGTGTGCGCACTTCTATGCGTGCCCGTGGGCCATACAACATTAATCTGCTGCCACATCTGTGCTTCCTGGCTTTTAAGGGACATGGCAGGCCAGGCGCCATGTGTGTCTCTCTCTGTGTGCGTTTCTGTGTGTGTGACAGGCGAAAAGATGGCTCGTAAAGGGATGTGACAGCAGAGCCACATACAGGAGCTGCCACCCACAGGACTCCAGGGGCTGGACTAAACAATACTGCACTCCACATACACACACACATATGGACACACAAACACACACACACACACACACAGACACATACACAGACACAGACACATACACAGACATGCTATTTACAGAGGGGCGCTGGGGTCCCGTGTCGATTGTCACATGTGTTTGGACCCATCACCCGCCCCCGCCTTGCCTTCATCCCTGCCACGACTCCTCGCCCAGCATCTTCTCCCTCTTTTTCCAGATCCCCGCGGATTTCAAAACAAACTCGGCAAGAAAGACGCATACATGAAATAAATATAAACATTCTCAGACGTTGACAGGCATGCAAATTAAAGAGCGGAGACGCCACTTTAGCTATTTGCCAAAAAGAGATGAGTTTGGAAGTGAACGAGCGAGTGTGGGTGGGAAGCCGCGTCGAGTGTGTTCGCGCGCACGCCTCCGAGTGTGTGTGCGTCAGCCGTCTGTTCTGATCAAACACACTGGTGTGTAATTGGCTCCCCGTTGTTGCGGTGACCCCTGCGGTTGGAATGTCTGTCGTGGTGGAGGACAGGAGGAGGTCGCACTGACGATAATGTGCTACAGACGACACTCACACTCACACACACAGCAAATACTTTGTGTAAATGGCACAAGTGTGTTTGAAGATTACTGTTCAGCCTCTGTATCTGTGTGTGTGTGTGTGTCTGTGTGTGTGTATTTGTGTATGTGTGTATGTGTGTATGTGTGTGTATGTGTGTATGTGTGTGTATGTGTGTGTGTGTGTGTGTGTGTGTGTGTGTGTGTGTGTGTGTGTGTGTGTGTGTGTGTGTGTGTGTGTGTGTGTGTGTGTGTGTCTTGCACACTCGCGCCCGGCTTAGCCTCCCCCTGCTAAGTTGTCTTTAAAGACAGCGAGGAGATGAAGCGTAAACATTGTGGAGCGAAGAGTGCAGGGCACCCTATTACAGAGACAGACAGGCCGACATTGGTTGGGAATCAACAGCTCCGAGGGCAATGCAGGTTTTTTTTTTCAAACGCTCATTAGGGATGCATGCCAATCTGGGGAAACTTGATTTGCTGATGCCGCTGTTCATTTGAATGTTTTTTCCCCCAGTGGCTTCTTGGCTTCAGAAAAATGAAACGGCTCTAAAATATTCAAATGAGACACGCATCGAGAAAGCTGCTCAGATGGTTGGGGTCTCTCGCATCGTCATGCACGTGTGCACACATATTTCACCTGTAGAGTTTTAAAAGACTTAGGAGCCGTTATGCCGTCTTGAACATTTGAATGCTGCAATTACCAATGAGGGTTATGTGTGTGTGTGTGTGCGTGCGTGTGCGTGTTTGTATATAGGGTCCATGTGTACCAGAGGAGCCCAGTGGACCAGGGAACAGTCAGGGCTTTGTGGGAGAGGAGGAGGGTTAGAACACTCTCTCTCGTTATCCCAGATGTAGAGGTGTGTGTGTGTGTGTGTGTGTGTGTGTGTGTGTGTGTGTGTGTGTGTGTGCAAGAGAGAGAGAGAAAAACAGGACAGAAGGTGTGTGTGTGTGTGTGTGTGTGTGTGTGTGTGTGTGTGTGTGTGTGTGTGTGTGTGTGTGTGTGTGTGAGAGACGCCATGGAGTGATAGACAAAACAAAGACAAAGAAGATAAATGATGGACAGAGAGGAAAAAAATACAAGTTATGAGAGAAAGTGAAGGACCATCTTCAGCTGCGGACTCTCTAAGACTGAGCCCTTGTTTAAGCTGCAACCCACGTGCACCTCTGGTATGCAGTGTCTGCTGTTGCCATGGAAAAGTGAGAAAGTGAGTGAGAGTGAGTGTTTTTTTTTTTTTCTTTTCGAGAGCGAGGGGGCAGTTTCTGTGCAGGTCAGTCTCTACTCGACACAGTGTAGCCGGTGGATATAATGCACACAATATAGATGTCAGGTTATGTAACGCTCCTAATCAAAGTTTTGCTCCAGTGGCACCACAGCGTATATTTTCAGCACCTGTGATCATGCGCTGCCCTTTCATTCCCCCTGTGGCCTCGCTGTAAAATAAACCAGAATAAATATCATCATTGCTTTCAGAGGCTCTGTGCCTCGGCTTGTTGACCTGTTTGGGGAAGTTAATGCCACAGCCTTTCTTTTTAGGTATTTGATGTTTTTCTGCTTGTGTGTTCATAGATGCTACACAAATATAGATCTAATTGAACCACAGGCAGTATTTCCCCTAGGTTTACAGAGTTGGGGGGGCAAAGACGACCAAACTTAAAGGAATCTGGGCTTCATCTGTATCCAACGCACTGTAGTAATTTGCCTAAATGTTGTTTTCTTTGGGTGCCAGTCGGTGTTTAATCAGACAATTTTATGATTAGGTCCGTATTAAAGGTCAATCCCCACATAGATAAATGAATCAGCGTTAACACATCCACTTATTCTAAATCACCACACAGAAGGATCACAATTATAGAAGCAATAATCAGGGTCACAATGCAAACACGGTTTAAATCAGTGTATTGCAGTGCATGAGCTACACCAAAATGTCTTTTTAATAATTGTCCAAATAATGTTCTCCAACAGAAACAGTCCAAAGTATAATCAAAAATCATGTTTCAGCTTCAAGCACAACAAAATAAAGAAAG
This sequence comes from Echiichthys vipera, assembly GCF_963691815.1. Classification (NCBI taxonomy): domain Eukaryota; kingdom Metazoa; phylum Chordata; class Actinopteri; order Perciformes; family Trachinidae; genus Echiichthys; species Echiichthys vipera. Next base: position 22,376,237 of record NC_139840.1, on the reverse strand, counting down.
AATTTCAGTTTGTTTAATTCTGTTTCTTTTTTTTTTCTGTAGAAGTGAATCCTCTTTTCAAACAAAATAATACAGGATCTCAAATAAGTTTCAGTTTCGTTTCCCCCCCCCCGTTAGGAGTGGAGCCTCTTCCCAAACAATTTAACAAAAGATCTTTGAACACCTGTCGAGTTTTCTGAGAATTTTAAAACATGCAACCATGTAGAGACAGAATTCACACGCCGTCGTGTAAATAAGATCAATAACATAAGGCTGTTTAGTTTGTTTACTAAAGGGACAAGGATGTTCTATAGGAAACAGATCCTTAAATGACTTCTGTTGGGATCTGATGCTATTCAGAAAATACAATTAAATAAGATTAACTTGACTTCCAAGCGGGGTGGGAGGTGCCGTCGGGGGGGCAAGAGGTGCCTAATATAATGTTAAGGGAAACACTAATAGGTCTAGGTGTTGCTAGAATTGTGTTAGTGCCAATACAATGCAAGTTACGGTACCCTGCCAAAAATATTATTTTATTGATCTTCCTTAGAAATACAGAGGCGCTTTGTAACAAAGAGAATACACACAAGAGAAGACAAACCTCTTAACGCAGCTGAATCAATATTTTGATAATAACATTTTAGAGTTTCAATCATTGTTAAGCTGTCAGGCCCGTGACTTTACAGACAAACTCCATTGGCTGCGCACACGGGCCGCGGCTGGGCTATATTTTTACACATGGCTTGTCCATTTATCTCCCTCTGTGCGCGGCTACGTGGCCTTCTACAGGTAAAAATAAGAAACATACCTCTATTGCAGGTTTGAATATGACATACTGTTCAACAAGGTTCAACGGGTCAGATTGACTGAGGGTTTTGCTGCAGTTTAAAATCAGTACAGGCTTTCTTATGATAAGAGATTTATATTAAGTATTTGTCTGCACCCACGTCAGTAAATCCCTCTGTCTACTTGTGTAGGTGGCTTGTCTATATTTTGCGCTTCTTATTGAGTCTCTTTTTCATTTCCATAAAGGTCGTCGGTCTCAGATTGGATTAATAACACAACTACTCCTAAAGATTGCTATGCTATCATTTTATGAGTAATAAACTTCTTTTTTTTTCCTCACGAGGAGTTTCAGTTTAGTGGAAGTAAACTTTGTGAAGCCAAGATCATTATCCCTTATTCTCTAGACTTGGCGTACACAGTGTCAACGACCGCTCGTGAACTCCGATCAAACTGTCAAACTGGGCAGCGCTGATATAAAATAAATCCATTTTCTCATTTTACAACTCAACGCTACACTAAAATATGTTTCTGAAAACACTAACACAATATTGATTTAGATTTCATCAGCGCTGCCTAGTTTCACTAGTTTGAACAGAGTTCACGAGCAGTCGTTGATGCTCGGCTCTGATTGGTTGAGGGTCTTGGGGGAATCGAACAGATGTCATCAGGAGCAGACAGAGCAGCTTGTTGCAGAGGTACATGACTTTTTCCACAGAGCGTCCGTCTCCATCAGGATATAGTGACAATTCCAGCAAATATGAATAAAAACGTATTCTTTCATGGAACGAAAGTGGTTTACTGGTTAATGGTGGTTTATTGTCATTTCTCTCACTACAAATTACAGACTTATGAGTTTTTGTTGGGTAGGATGTCTTTAGGAAGATTCTGTGTCCAAAAACTGTGGAGGGATCATCCACTACCATCACGAAAATACTTCTTAGGAATGCACAGGGCCCCAGGGAAGAAAGCAGAGCTTTGCGTTGTACTGTATTGGCAAGATTGGAGTGATCAATGGGCTAAAAGATAAATTCCTCCTCCTTAACGATTAAAAAAACAATCAAACAACTCACACAAAACCGGCCTCTTGATCCTCGGGCTAAAACCTGACAGTGGTCTAAACCCTGAATCAGCACACACTCAGCCAGCACACTCATTAGCCCACATCCTCTAAAATACACACTAATTAGTCTATAGTAAAAAGTGCCCTTCCTACTCATTAGGCCCATAATCACCTTAAACAGTGGCGAGGAAAACTGTGAGAACAGCCCGTATAATGTGTGTGTGCTGTGTCTGTGTGTGTGTAGGAGTGAGGATTTGCGCATATGTGTGAATCTCCTGTGTGCCGCTCAGATGAACTGCGCTAATGTCTCCACAGGAGCCGCTCTCTATACAGCGAGAGTGGATTTTCTCATTTCCACTCCGGATACAGTAAGCTTAACCAGCAATAAGGAATTATAGGTAGTGACAGCCAGCTTTACACTGCTTTAAATTATTGAAGAGATTTAAGATGCTAATCTCAGAGTGGTAATGATCAGTCACAATTTCAGTGAGCTGCTTAAACCGGCGTCGGCATGGTTTCCTTCTTTCCTGTTTTTTATTATCTGACATTTGAGTCAGTAACATTTATTTTTTCAACAAAGACACAAAAATAATTAATGATCAGCTATTAAGACGACTAAAGCCTGGATACACAGAGATGATATTGGGGCATTTGATGCTGCAGTTCAGAGATTTGAAGCACAGTGAAAGAAGTGCCTGCATTTCTCCAGTGTGTGACATTACCACATCATATTTTCTTTATGGGGACATAAAAGAGTGTTCCCTGACATGTTTAATAGCCTGCGTCTTTATTGTTGAGAGTAACTACTGGGACGGCAAGGCTACACGCAGTGTTCTCACTGATTCGGAGTAAAACGTTTCCCTCTTTCGACTTTCAAAACTTTAGCTGGAGTGCTTCCATGACCTAAAAATGTTGGTTCTGCCTTGTTTGTTTATGTTTTTCAGTTCAGAAGAGCTGTAAGGTGGTAAACAGTTTTATACTGCACTACAGCTGAGCTCGCTGCGGAGAAAAACATCTGAGAGCCACCATCTCATACTTCTGCACGAACAGGCGGTTCATTCTGTAAAAGGACCCATTTGTTAAATTCCTTGTTGTTTTATGACTCCCCACAGAGGAAGTGCCATATTTCCTGACTTGCCTTCAACTTGACACACCATTGAAAACGCGGATAGTCCAGAAATCCAATGGTCATGACAAATTGTATGCTGGCAGCTACGATGTCTGCTCAGTTTGAGGCTGTTTTATCATCCCATGTTATTAATTGTTGGTCAGTCGTGGTCACTGTGAACCCGGAAAGGACAAAAGGAAACAGGTTTTTGTTTGTTCCAGAACAAGTGGCTCTTGGTGTGCCTTTTAGTGCACAATGGACCATTAAACACAGCTGGTGTAGGTGAAAGCATGCACGTCTGAGTCCATACGAATTATTCAGTCAAAGCATTTTTGAAAAACGTGTGTTTCTCTGCACGTTTTGGTCTTTCATCCACACGTTACCGCAGTTATGGGCTCCTGAAACCAGAGTTTTCTGTAACCGGAGTCCAGGGTGAGCTTAATGGAAAGGTACGGTTTCAGCAGTCATGTGTGGACAGGAAAACCGAGGAAGACGTGATTTATTGTCGACATTGTTTGACGTCACACAGTCAGTTGTATCCATGGAAACTTGTGGAGCACTCTAGAAGTGACTGTTACGGAAGACCTCGTCATAACACTGGTGCTATTTAGCAACTTATCAGCACTTTGTGTGTGTCTCACTGTCAGTCACGAATGAATCCGCCCAGACTCAGTTCGCCATTGTTGTTTTTCCGGTAGTCATTTTTTTTTCAGCCTTGTCATTGGCTAAAATGGCCTTCCTGTTAGGAGTGCTACCGCCACCTACTGCTGTGGCATGTGCATGACATTGTTTGAGGCGGATTTTGCGATTTCATGTTGACGGAGATATTTTTTATCACACCGCTGGTGTGGAATTGTTTTGTTTTTTTAACCGGGGGCCGTAAAAGTTTGGTTTCAAAAATACTTGTGTCCGTGTGGACTAGGCCTGAGAGTTTGTGTTTGTCATTTCATCTGTCACAGCAAAATGTCTGATAAACCTGTCAAAAACATGTCAAATCATCAAAAATGTATTCCAGAATATAAAATATGCAAAGCTGCTGTAGTTCAAATCGGCATTTCTTCCTAAAAAGTGGACCCCCGGTTGATTTAGAGAGTTTCAACAACACACCAACTGGTCGAGCTGAAGGCAAAGTGACTGTGTTACCTTTGTGGTGAGAATCTTGAAGTTGCTTTGTTCAGGGACGACGGGGTGTAGGAGGTGGAGGTGGAGGTTGTAGTTCTCCCCTGATGCCAGCTGTATCGTGGCAGAGAGCTGAGGAAACCACAGGCACCAGACATTAGGCATTATCCCTCAAGTGAGGCAGTAAGCAACATGCAAACATGTCATAGATCAGGGTGTCACAGTTTCAATTCCAAGAATTTGACAGTTGTCAGGGCAACTTGCCGTCATATATAACCTCCTTATTAAACTGGTGCTTCGCTCATTGGCAAGTTTCAAACCATGATTACAAACTACACCACTCTTGAATGTAATGTGTCTAACTACGTTTAGTTGTTAACCAAATGTCCAAGTTTTATTTGTGTTCTCAATAAATATCAAGAAAATTAAATCTCCTTAAAATTAAATAAAAGTTGAATGAATGAATAAATAAATCCAACAAACTGTTGATCTTTACGAAGCAGGAGATGACACTAACAAAGCCCTACTTGTGACACCCGGAGTAAGATAACAATCTAGTGATCCCTTTGTTAAAGTGACATCAATATCATGTAAACAAATGGATAGAAAAGGAGTGTGTGTGTGTGTGTGTGTGGGGGGGGGGGGGGGGGTATGGTGTCAGCTTGTCCGTGAGAGTAATTATCTGATGTGTCTGGTTTGTCGGCCAGGAGTATCCTCACCCTGTCCCCTTCAGCCACGGAGTGACCAGTGATGAGGGAGGGGGGTCAGACAGCTCCTAACAGCCTGTCACTCACCGGGACTGGGTGGGTGGCTTGTTGGTTTAGAGGGACATGGAGTCGGCTGTGGCCCAAATCATCACACCCCTGACACACTTGTCACTTGGCAATAGCTGCCCTCATATAAAAAAGCACTAAAAAAAACTGCCCACTCATGGAAAAACTCGACTGTTATCACCTCATCAGTTCTTTTTTTTGCGGAGGAACAGCACACCACTTCAACTTGTAATCGTTTGCAATTCAACACCTACAACTTCACTAAAAGTGGACGTTCTGATTTGGCACCCAATCTATGTAAGAAGTAGTTCATTGGGGATAAAAGCTTAGAAAGTTAGCTAAAGTGGCTTTTGGGCAATTCCACAAAACTATCAAAGCCTTAATATTCATTTCCAGTTGGATTCCTGCGCTGTCTGTGGGTATACAGCTGCTGCGTACTCAGTCACCAGGGGAAAGAACTGGATCCACTGCCTTTCATCTTTAATTTCTTCTGTATACCTGACCTAGTAAAAAATATATGAACTTATCCGTACTTCTCACCACAGAGGGAGCTTAACAAGGGACTGTGGGATTCAGAGCAAGTGAACAATTTCATTTGAAATGGGGTAAACTCAGTTTGTTATTCTATTAGGAAAGACAAAGCCGTTCCCTGGGGTGCCCCGCAGTTACCCCTCGGAGAGGGAAAGAAGCAAAGGAAAAGAGAAAAAGAGAAAGAAAGAGGGATTTCCCTGGAGGGCTCTGAAGTTGATCCTAGATCAGTTATGCCTTCTATCTACAGACAATTAGGAGGTTGGAGAAGCTGGGGAGGGTAAATTGTTCTTAGATCTGTACTTTGGGGGCAATGTTAACAAGGCACCACTGGAGGCATAGTTGGGTCCATGGGGAGAGTGTGTATATGTGTGTATGAGACCCACCTAATGGGCCCCCCTGAGGAAACAACCGACAGCTATCCCATCTCTGATCCCTACACACACCCAAAAAAACCCAGACTCTCTTCACTTCAATACTGCATTTAAGTGTGTGTTTATACCTCTCTTTCCATGAAGTTGACACAAACACCATCCTTGGGTACATTTTTTGCCATGACTGTGACAGTGACTTGAGACTCCGTTTGGTACCAGTCATATCTGCAAGAAACACACACAGGAAATCTGACTAACAAGCCTGAGGAACACTACTGTTCTGAATGCACAAACTTCACGAAAATACCAAGAACCTCAAATAACAAAAAGCAGCTCATCGTTAACATGTCTCCTCTATGTGTATTGTTTTCACAGTAATAAAGAGTGGAGCTGCTTTGATGAACCAAGACTTGGTTAATCATGCTGGTGTATTGCAAAAGAGATGCTTAAATAAGGCATAATTTACATTTATGCACTTACTTCACAGGTGGAACCGCTGGTGTCTGCGGGGTCATTCAGCCCCCGAGACGGAATGACAATTAGAGAGGAGGACGGGGTGATGAGGCAGAGGGATGACAGGAAAAGGACAAAAAAATTAGAGAAAACGTAAAAACAAAAGAAGCTCAGTAAGGCTCCTGTCTTTGAACAGGAGCATACACAAGACTGATGCTGAGAGCAACAATGCCCCCAGGTGGCCGTGCAGAGAAACTCACACTGTTGGCGCTGCCCATCTGTGTCTGCTCTGGAAAGAAAGAAGAAGAATTTGAGTGAGGGACAGGTGGAAACATTCAATTCACCCACTTAAGGATCGATCTGAAGTCTCTAAACCACGATGATGGCAAAGCTTCAACACAAGTTTTAGCACACATTTGTCCACTGATGCACAATAGCAGACAGAAATGCCCGCACAGACACTCTCCCACCCTCCACCAGTTTGTTTACTGGTCCGTCCACGCCCATCAAAAAGCCCTGTGAGCCCAAGCGGGCCTGATCACCGTTTACCAGCATGCTATCATACATTATTCAATGACTTCATTACAGAGAGAGAGCACAGAGAGAGAGATGAGACGATGGGAGGCGTGGTGATGTTGTCTTAATGAGGTCGCGATTGAAATGGTGCGGAGTGGGGGCTGTTTGGAGAAAAAGACTGTGTGTCAGAGTTTGTGTATATTTAAACAAGCAGGGTGCCACATGTGATAGAATAACCAGGTGCCCTGTGTGTGTGTGTGTGTGTGTGTGTGTGTGTGTGTGTGTGTGTGTGTGTGTGTGTGTGTGTGTGTGTGTGTGTGTGTGTGTGTGTGTGTGTGTGTGTTTGTGTGTGTTTGTGTGTTGGTGGTAAACATACTGTCAGCGGAAGAAAAAACTGCTGCTGGTGGTGTGAGCTTGAGCAAGCGCAAGTAGGGTACTTTCAAGTTTTAGTGGGGGTGATGTGCGCCCTGGTGTGCATTTGTCTATGTCTGTGTGTGCATGCTGTCTGCGAGCAGGCCTGTGTTGGGTCTCATCGGGGGCTTTCAAACATCAGTAACGTTAACTCTGATGAATCACACCGCTCCCGGGAGTACGTGTGCATGCGGGTGTGAAGCGTGTTTGTCAAAACTCATGCTCTTGTTTACTTGAGATGATCCAGAGGGCCCAGGCATCACCGGCAAACAGAAACACACCACGCAGACATGGCATGCATCTTTTATTGGACCGAGCACTTCTGCCTAAACACTCACTCTGTGGATTCATGGACGTGTGCAAGCTCATTTGTTTGATCAGATGGGATGATCGGCTCCCTGACTGGCCCATTTAACTTAGTGTTTGATAGCAGGGAGTAAATAGAATATGGAAGTTAAAAGTGCAACAGGTAATGGATTTGGAAGTCTGAAACTATTTTTTGTTGAACTAAAACCACCATGGGCAATAGCGTCTCTCAATAATTCATGCCTTTTAAACTTTTTAAATACATTGAAGCAATTAAATAAAGAGTGTTTAATATCCCAATAAAGCTAGTTTCAAGACCAACATCAGCTCTGACTAATGGTAATAAAAACACGGTGAAAACATTATAGGAGTTTCAGCTCAGCTACTTAGTACTTACCCCCCTTCATCTCCTCACACCGCTTGATCCAGACCTCAAATGATTCGTCAGAAACTGTGGAAATCACAAAAAAGAACATGCTTTCTTAACTAATATAGATGTTTTTTAATTAATAACTGAACTAGAAAATACCGTGTAAACATTTGAGGACATCAGTGAGGTTTAAATGAAGTCGAACGTAGTGATAGACCGATACATCGGCCGGCTGATATTGGCGTTTTTTTGGTGTATCGTAGTGGCCGATGCAGGCTGCTGCGTTACCGTTTTTCCCGACATCATTTACACACATGCGTCCACAGGCAGCTCTGTGTTTATGGAGATGCCTTTTTTTTGTTCCTTTTTCAAAATAATTGAGACTCGTAACATTTGTAATCATCATTGTGTAATTTTTATGATGTAAATTGAGACAGCAAAAGTCGCATCGGCTCCAAATATCGGGTCAAGAAAATCAGCAGTCCGTATCAGTCATTGGCTAAGGTTGATGAAAAAAAAAAAAAATTGACATCGGCCCTAAAAAATCCATATGGGTCGATCCCTAAAGTGGTTTGACAAAGTGCAGACATCAAATTTAAATAGGTTTGTTGCCAAAGCTACAGCACAAACAACACAAGATGTGTTTAAGATATTACTGGTGGTAAAATGAGAGGCACATTTTAGAAACAAAATTTGTTAACTCAAAAATGGATTGTTTGAAAATGGATTCACAGCTTTTTTGACAGCGCTGATCACTAATGGGACTTGATATTTTAAAGTCCATTTCCACCGTCCCATTGATTTAATTCTGACCACTTATCAAGTTACCAATAATAGCCCTAACAGGGCTGATGCTCCAAATAAAGATCCAAAGCATGTCTTTTATAAAAAAGAATAACAGCTTGCTCTGTAAAGTATATCCATGAGTTCGATTCATGTGCCTTAATGACAGTGACAATGTTACAGCCATTCTTTGCCATTTCCTTGTTCACCTTCTGCTCACTCGAGCTCCTTTTACAAAAACTAGGCCACTGATAAATAGAACATAAAGTACATACAAATATAATTAAGTGAGAATTTAAATGCGGTCGTTCATGTTCTAGTTGAAGATAATGTAGCTGTAGTAAAAGACAATAATGACATTCTCGTCACAGCTTATATGCATATTGAAATGGTGGCAGCAGTAGCTCAGTCCATAGGTGACTCGGCTGGGAACGGGGTGCCGAGGTGCCGTTGAGCAAGGCACTGAACCCCACAACTGCTCGGGGCGCTGAGCCATTGGCAGCCCCTTCGCTCTGACATCTCTCTATTAATTGCATGTATATAGGTCCTGTTTGTGCATGTGTGTATTTTGGGCCTGTGTGTGTGTAACCTGTATAATAATAATAACAGAGTGAAACAACTGAATTTCCCTTGCGGAATAAATAAAAGGAAAGAGGTAGTGATAGTGTTTAGGTTGACAATGGCTACAGTTGTGAAAATGTGGCTTGACTAGCTTGCGTGATCTGGACTTGTACGAACACATGGTCTTAAACCTTTTAATCCTTATCTGACATCTTGGAAAGATCCCTCGAACCAAACCCAGTCCTGGCTATTTTTGGTCTTTGCACAACAGCTCTTTTGTAACATCCTCATGTGGCCTGATGTTAATGAACAGAAAAACAAACAAAGCCATCAACATGTTCGGCCCTTCTGAAGAGACGAGAAGGAAAAAAGCAACCATTTCTAATTATTTTGACAGGGCTATAACAAGATATTTGTAATTTGATATTAACTTCTTTACTTGCAGTCATTTTTCACTATTTATGGACCAAACGATAAATCAATTACATGAGAAAATTATCTGTAGATAATGAAATTAAGTTTTGAGTGCAGCCCTAAAGGGTCGCCCACACCAAGAACTATAATGATGTGAGCAACCACACTGATGCCAAGCTCGAGCTGCCCCATGTGTCCCTCGTCTTCTGCACTATTGTGTTTTCTGAATGCCATCAATTATGTTACATAAAAGAGTGAGTGAGAAATGGCAGACACAACATTTATAAAGTATGACTGATTTAGCTTTTAACTGTCTTATTCTCATTAATAAGAATATGAAGAAAAATCATGGAAAAAACAGAGAGAGAGAGAGATGTTGATTTGAGAATGATTGGTTGCTGGTTCGAATCCTTCTGTGTGGAGTTTGCACCCCCCGTGTCTGCGGGGGTTTCTCCGGGTTCTCCTGCTTCCTCCCACAGTCCAAAGACGTGCATGTGTTAGGATAATTGATGACACTTGCCCGTAGGTGTGAATTTGAATGGTTGTTTGTGTTGTGTTGTTTGTGTGTTGTTTGTATGTGCCCTGCGTGGCGTCCTGTCCCTCACGATCGGCTCCAGCCCCCCCCCCCCCCCCCCCGCGACCCTGATAGGGACAAGCGGTTGAAAATGGATGAATGGATGTAGCTTACATTGTGTTTTAACATTTTACTGTAAATTCGGATTGATTCATGTTGGCTGTCAGTGTTTCTATCGTTCATTAAATCACTCTGAAAGTGACCCGAACGCTATCATTCGCCGCTGTCATTGTCGTTATAGTTGTGCAGTTTGGTCTTAATGCTTTTGGCTGTATAAATATCTTTTTAAATGTCTTAAAACTCTAGTAGCACTGCAGAGCTGTTTTTCCCCATGTTGTGAATCTTGTGCACGCAGTTGGTGGTAACACACCAAGATATGTAGCAATGCGCCAGCAAAGGCAGTGAAGAAGACGACTGCTAGCATTAACTACAGCTTAAAACATATAAATAATAAAACATAAAAAGGTCTCCCGATATACAAATATGATGGACAAGATGGAATTCAAGAATAAACCGAGTGAACTGCCAAGCTTTTATCATTGCCAGATACCACAGGGAACTATGGAAACAGAGGGAAAATGTTTAAAGCTTGTTTGTAGTCAGTTTGACCCACATTTAGCTTAGTTTTGTCAGTGAATAATGAAGTAAAATAGTAATTAAGTAAAAATGCTGATGCTGTGTTTCCTGCAGTAACAGTGATTTCGGACGGTGGTTAAACTGTTTATCAGAACTATATCTGAAGTGTCCTATAATACACTGTTAAGATCCCTGCCAGACTATCCGAACGGAGGATTTTCAAGGCCACAGTGGAAGCAATATCGGCTTTAGGGTACTTGTCCGTCCGTCCGTCCGTCCGTCAGTCCGTCCGTCCCTCCCTCCCTCCCTCCCTCTCCCCCTGAGGGCCCGGCCTGTTTGTACTCAGACTGCCTGGGCCCCGCGCGAATGCTTCTTGCTGTCTATACGTCATCACGCCGACACACGTCACACGCATTGATGACGTCATCGTGATGCAACGCTTTGTTTACAAATCTTTCCATAGACCTCTGAGTTTTTGTGCGTGTTGTCCGACTGTTTTGAATATTTTCATCCGACCAAATCTGCAGTAAACACTCCACCTCTGCATCACACCAACTCTAACCTTGCGCCGCCATTGTTTTAAATGTCCGTGCATGGTCCCTCCTTTTTTCTATGTCCCCACATAAAATGAACCGCCGTAGGCCTCGTGCTTGTACATGTGCTTTACAAAAGCCCACCTCTCCCAAACGCTCCTTGGCGCGGTACGGTTGCACTCACACTGGTCAAAGGAACTCGACTCACGCCGTGGAACCTGTTTGGGCACGCTACGGAAGGACATTGTGAGAAATTCTGTACTTGAAAGAAAGAATGATCTCTTGTATTTTATCCCTAAAGCTGAATGACACAGGTTTATCACTTTGTATTCAATGAGGGGCGTGAAACCAACAAGAAGTTTGTACTCAAGGCCCAAATAGGCTGTGCTCACCATCCAGTTGTTGTCCCTGAGCGAAAGCTGCATGTGCTGAGTCAAAGTGGTTCAGGTGGTATTCTGCGATTCTGTAGTCGGAAGACAAAAACGTGCCACATGGACTTACATCAGACAGAGCTGGAAGAATAAAAGTGACCTCTTCTGACACACAAAAACTGGATCGTATAGCTCGTTAAAGAAGTTAAATTACTAAAAACATTTCTTGTACATAAAATGTAGGACTGACTGGAGAGAAAAGTAGAACTGTGTGTTTAATGTGTTAAACTGTCATAGCAGGTGTGAAAGGTTTAATGTTCACTGGTCAACTTTATAATATTACAGATTATAAAAAACAACACTGTCGCTGGGTCCATGGAGTAGCTCCAGCTGAGCACAAACAACAAACACCATGAAGTCATGTTATCGTACACACCCTGTTCGCATGAAAGCAAGGGGAAGGCTGGGCTTTAGCTGCTGAGCTCTTTTGGCATCATCAACAGCACCTGCAGAGAGAAAACAGCACCATGATTATCATACATATACTGTATATATTCATCCAGCCTGCACCATTTAGAAAATTAACACTCATGCAACCGCAATTTCCTCTAGTGAAGCCTGTTGTCAGATTATTAACTCCAGAAATATGATTTTCTGACCATAACTTAGTGTTGGAGGGGCAATAATAAATGTTTCTATATTATATTATGGGCAGTAGGGATGGGAATTGATAAGACTTTGCTACCTATGATGATTCCAACTCCACGCTGTGGACTATTTCTTTCTCCCCACCACGACTAATTCTTGTATCAAGTTCCCAGCAGTGACTTTGACATCATTGTTTTGGCATGTGCAGCTGTCAACCCCCCCAAAAACACATGCCCACACTAATAAAATGAATTGATAAGCTTGGAGGCACATGACTGAGGTCCCATTTCCAATCTGTTAACAGTTTGCAAACTGGAACCGGTTCTCGATTCCCATCCCTAGTGGGCAGTTACTAACAAGGACAACGACACAGTTTTCAAAAGACATTTCTATTTCCTGCAAACAAACAAGTATATAAGCAAGTATAATCATGCATATTCATGCAAAAGGATTGTGTAAGCGCATGTAGTCTACGGACTTACAGCTGTAGTTTTTCAGAAGTATTTGGGCATAGGCACGCTGGCAAAACCACTCAGCGTTGTCAGAGTCTCCTTGCAAGACCTCATTAAGTTCCTACAAGGAAAGAGGTGGAATTTAACTGGACATCTTAAAGTGCTCTTTTGATTCAGAGAGTTGTGATAATGATGGTAGAGTAACATACTAAAAATTAATAAAAGATGACACTGGCTAACATGTTTGTCTCCTCTGTTTCCTACATTGTCACCACCAACCACGTTTAAAGGAAATATTATTCCGGGATCTATTTGGCAAATAGTAGTGAAGGTGCTGATTTTGAGACATCAGAGCAGTTTTCATTATTCACATAATGAACTAAGGCAGAGATCTTCAACAGGGCGTCTACACAACTTTGATGATAGTCTTACTGGCTTATAGGCAAGGTAGCCACTAAGGTAGTCACTAAGATAGTCACTAAGATAGTCACTGAAGTAGTCACTAAGGTGGTCACTAAGGTGGTCACTAAGGTAGTCGTTAGAGTAGTCGCTAATGCAACCACTAATGTAGTCCTTATGGTAGTCGCTAAGGTAGTCACTAAGGTAGCCGCTAACGTTGCCACTCAGGTAGTTACTAAGGTAGTCACTAAGGTAGCCACTGAGGTAGCCACTGAGGTAGCCACTGAGGTAGCCACTGAGGTAGCCACTGAGGTAGCCACTGAGGTAGTCACTGAAGTAGCCACTAAGGTGGCCACTGAGGTAGTCACTGAGGTAGCCACTGAGGTAGTCACTGAGGTAGTCACTGAGGTAGCCACTAAGGTAGCCACTAAGGTAGCCACTAAGGTGGCCATTGGGGTAGCCATGCACTGATACAATTGAGCAGAATGACTCAATGTGCCTTCCAGATGTATACTTCACATTAACATATGTTGTATAAAAATGTTAATATGTTGATAATGATCATTGTAATATCTTAGTATTGCACCATCAAAATCTGTGTATAGGCTTTAGGCCGCTCTAGCTGCTAGGCCAAATTTTATATGCAACTCAATTTAACTCAATATTAACTTGGAAAAACTAGAGAGAAAATAGCCATAAAAGTCAATAAAACCAGCACAATAAGTCCCCGACTTCCAGCTGAATATTACAGAGTTTTCATGCGGATACCCTGATGCTATGGCTGCTATGTATTCAAAACGCATTATAACTAAGAAATATTGCATTTGTAATGGTGTAAAGTACAACAACATAAAAGTGCTGCTACCGAAGGAAATGTTAAGTTATAACAAGTTGATGATTCCCTGATCTTCTTGCAAAGTGATGCTAGCAGGAATCGTTAGCTGACTTGAACAGCTAACATTACATTGTAGTACATTACTTCTAGTGTCGAACACGTAATTGCATCAGAAACGTGAACATCACACGTTGAAAAAACAGTTAAGTAGTCATAAGAAGTTAACGTGATGGGACAAGAGCCGCCTGATGCTAAGTATAGTATTCACCTCCAAAGCTTTTTGTGGATCTTCGTCAATGAAGCTGTCGGTGAAGCTGCTGAAGTGAAAAGAGACCAACCGTTAACCAGCTGCGGTTACAGATGAATTAAAGATGATTAAAAAGAAAATTACGAAGTTGCACTTGCCGTTCGGTTGCCATGGAGTTGCTGTTGCTGTGGGCAGTTGAGGAAAGTTCTAGCACGATGTTGAGACTTCAGGAAACGTGACAGCAGCAACAGACGCAGCAGCAGCAGCAGCAGCAGCGGCGGGCCTGTCAACATCCGCCCGCACAGCCTCACTCTGCCACAGCGCCCCCACCGGCCCGGAGGAGGCACGACACCACAGCCGACATGGAAACATGGAGGACTAAACGTGACTTAAGTCTAAATAAATAAATGCTTGGATAAATGTTTAAATAAATATATGCAGGAATAAATGTATACAGAAATGCATCAATAATGTATAAATAATAAAGAAATAAATAAATACATGCTTTACATTTATTTCAATTTTTTTGCTTTTTAAATACAGGAATAAATGCAGCAATAAATGAATATATGAAAATAAATGTATTAATAATGTATAGAAATAAAACAATAAAGAAATACATGATTTACATTTATTTCTATATTTTTGATTTTTAAATACAGGAATAAATGCAGAAATAAATGAATATATAAAAATAAATGTATTAATAATGTATACAATATAAAACAATAAAGAAATACATGATTTACATTTATTTCTATATTTTTGTTCACCTACATTTATTTATTTATGTGTCCATATGTTTATGAGGTAGGAGGTCCCATTTATTTATTTATTTCTGTAGTGGTGGAAGACTTGTAAATATATAAATAAATGCATGAATAAATATACAAATAAAGGAATAAATGAATAAATGCAGAAATAAATGAAAGAAATAAATGCATTAATAATGTATAAATAAATAAAATAATTAACAAAAAATATTTCTACATTTTTGTATAGAGGTCCCATTTATTTCAGTATTTATTTATTTCTGTAGTGGTGGAAGACTTATTCAGAGATTTACTTAAGTATAAGTACCAATAGCACAGTGTGTAAATAATCTGTTACAAGTAAGAGTCAGGCTTTTTGCAGGAATGTACCACACTAAGGCCAAATGGTTGAATTTTAATAATGGCCAATCCTGTTCTTTATTTCAGCAATTTAAATTGAAAGCTAATTTCAAACAATGTAGAATATTTTTTTATTGTTTTATCCAATCAGAATGGAAATTGATAGCGGCAGATAAAATAATTCAAGTATCTACTAAATGAGGGTGAAAAAACGAGCGCCAAACTTCACACAGACAATGACAAAATTAATTTTATTTCATATAACAGACCATCATCTTTTCAACACCTCCAGGCTGCATGAAAGCAAACACACCGAAATAAGGCAACAGAAACTTCACTTCTCCCTCTGCTACAAGCTTACATATCATCAGCAAAACTTACAGTATTGAGACACCTCTGGATAAAGCAAAGTGAGGAGATTCCAAATCAATGGTTGACTCAGTAATAAAGTGAAAACAGTTTTGCATAGGGTTCACTGGGGGGGCAAAGGCACAGTTTACAAGCATCTCCTAAACCAAGTTCAGCCTCACAGAAGCCGACCTAAATCTTACAAACTTAGTTTTCATTTGGAGTGAGGTTTGTGAGGCTGAACTAAGACCAACTGAAGGGAAAACACTGAACTCAGCACTACTTCATTATAAAAGGGCCAGCTGTTTTACTCCTTGCATAGAGTACACAGTCTGTGCAGTAAAACTAATTTTGTGCGAACCTGAGGGAGAAAATGGCAACAAGGCACAAAGTCAAGCATGTTCACAGACATACAGTATATAACACACAATAGTTAGAGATACCAAGGCTTTAGAGGTCCATATATGCATTTATATTCATATAAAACAGAATGTGTGCATAGCAGAAAGGCTAAATAGTAGCGGTATGACGCTACAGGAGGCAATGTAGCTAAATAAAAAGGTAATTTCACTGGTGATTGTCAACAAAAAGCAAGTTCCACTGTGGATACATCAACAGCAGCAGTGCTAAATTACTATTCTAGAAATAACAGTGATCCCTTGTTTTCAACAATTCACAAACATAATTCAGTAATCTTAAAAAAAACCCAACAAGAATAATATGGAATGTTTTCCCTCAATAACCTCATAATTACCAGAAACACAGGAAGCGGGGAGAGGATGGACTGAGATCGTCAGGCACTATCAGAGAAGAAACATACAGCAGGGGTAAACATTAGTGCAAAGCCATTTTCAAGGCAAAGGAATGGTTCAGCATGTGATTGTAAAAAAAACAAAAAAGGAGTTGGAAAGAGCTCGAGTAAAGGCAGAAAAGGAGGGCACAGTGTGTGGATCAGTTGATCTGCTCCAGGTGAAGTGCAAGCAGAGGGCGTGTCTGCGGAAAGGTGCAGAGAGGCTGTAGGTTCCAGTGCATGTCTGTCTTTGGTGTGTTCTACGGTTAACAGCTAGAGATAAGAACAGAAGGCCGAGATAAAGCACGTGAGCTTTAAGAGTCTCTTAGGAAATAACTGCTAAATGCTGTGAGGTTTTGGTTCCTAGCAGTTTTTCCTGCCAACTCAGATGTCAAGGAGGAAGTGGTGATCTAGAATTACTTTTGTTAACAACTAATAATATAATTGAAAATACAAAAATAATCCTAGATCAATACTACCATCCATACACACTTAAGACATAAAGGCCTTGGTGTGAAGACATTGCCACAGCAAAGTGCAGCTCTGTAACTGGTCCTGAGTCAGTGGAGTGTATGTGCATGTGTGTTTAGGGGGGTGATTGTTCTTTTCTATTGGTCAGAGCTAGTTAGGGTCACCAGCAGGGGAGTCTCCACTTTTATAGCTTTGAGTCCCGGGTGTGACTTTTCATCCCGCGCACCGTCACTGTCTACAGCCACCTCTGCAGCAGCCTGTCGCTCACACAGACTCCCCAGCAGCTGAGCCGTTTTGAACACCGAGGCGTGACCCGCGGGCTGCAGGGACTGGACCTTCTGCAGGTTCTGGAGGGTCCGCAGCATCTCAGCGGACACAATAGGCAAATGCTGCTCCTGGATCAAGCTGGTGCTGGTGGGCCGCAGGGCGGTATCGCGCTGGCCTGAGGGCCTGGGAGCCGGCCTGGTGCGCGGGGTAGCTGGAGCTCGCACAAAGCTGGATGATGCTTTCTTCTGTGGTGGGTGTGAATCTTCCTCCTCCACTGATTGGTCACTAGAAGGTATAGTGCTGTCATCGGAGTCATCGCTCACACCTTCATCGTTGCCGCTATTGTCGTCGTGATAGTCGTCTTCTTCCTCTTTGATGCCATCTCCATCTGTGATATAAATCATATCTTTGGGCAGGGAGGTGAACTGGTACACGAGACGCTGGCCTTCAACCTTATTCAGTATGCCTCTCTGGTAGTAGTACCTACATGAGCACAAAGGTTTAGCATTACTAAAACAAACCATACAAATACTTTCTTCAATGTAAAGGCATGAACATATTCGATTACCTGAGAGCTCTGCCCATTGTCTCATAATTCATATCTGGCTTGTTCTTGTGTTTTCCCCAGAGTCTGGCCACTGCTTTTGAGTTGACCAACTTAAAGATTCCTGCCTGGGGATTGGTCCACTTAATGTAACGAGGGCAAACCTTTCGGTCCTGCAGCAACTCCATCAGGAACTGCCACAGGTACAGTGTGTTTCCTCCTGAAGCACAAACACAGGAAACATGACAGAAAAGGAACGACAAAGACACAACATGGGAAATGATTTGTAAAAGTTGTGTTGCAAGTGACTCGTCCCCTGTGATCCACATCTCTCTCTGATCTCTCTTTAAATGTACCCCTGCAGCCTTTATGCTGCATTGAATTTAGACTGTCGCTGATCTAAAAATGTCATTGAAAGTTTGTAGACCTGTTTTCACATGTGAACCCCGGACAATGTCAGTAGAATCATGTTCGGTGACATTTCTCTTTTACACATGCGGCACACAACCGAAGATTCCCAATGTCAATTGCGTTCTCACTTACTGGAAACGAACAGAGGGTTTAGGCCTGGGTACAGCGTAGAAGAAGGCAAGACATGATGATTACACTCTGCTGATCTCTTAATTTAGTTATGAACAACCAAGACTCTAGCAATTTTTCTGATGATTTTAGTTCCTGAATCTCGATCTCATTCTCTCTCCAGTTTAGACATTTTTGTTGCCTTCTTCGTGTAATATCCCTCCATCTTCACCGTTGGAGGTTTGATTTCATGACATAAACATCATCAACACACTCCTTTCGATCTCCGCTGCTGTTTTCAACATGTGGGCTCACTCAGGGATGTTCCAGTTTTGTACTAGGGAGCCGGGAGGGTAAACCAAAATGAACGGCCGGCTAATGTCGAGATCGTTTCAGGTTTGCAGTGCACGTGTGTGAAAGAGGCTTAGGTCTGACCTAGTGAGAATGCTCGTCATTATTTTGATGTAAAGATGACCCTGGTGCTTGTTCAGAATCATGATTGAAGTATGATGCATGGCTGAACTATTTGTGTTATGTGTTACAGTACCTTTGTTGTATTTGTCCTTCTTCACAATAATGTCAGGTGTAGGAGACTCTGCCCTTCTATGTCTAGGTTTTCGCCCTGAGTATTTGAAGAATAAAAGCAGGTCATGTACAAGATATTCCATATAATTGCACAATTATTGACATTATTTTAGTTTCACATAAGCTGATAACTCAGAAACTGACGGACCTTTCTTCTTGGACTGCAGCTGTGCGGCAGGCTTCTTTGTTTGCAACGTGTGCCACTGAGGGTGATCAACAGCTCCCACAATCCCCTCTGCTGACACGGTCACCTGGGTAACGGGAGTAGTGATGACATCACCCAGAGATGGTAAGAAGGTCTGGGCTGCAGGGGGGGCATAAACAGATTTAATGAAAGAGAACAGCACTGTGATCACCGTAGCTAAAAATAACATCTCACAGTCAGACTTCGTCAAAAAGCAGCGGTGAGGATTTATCGGGGCGTCTCCACTCTGTCAGTGTGCATGTGAGCAGTGTCAACTCAGGTGTGCGTTTATTCGTGTTGGCTTACAGTAGTGTTCCAGGGAGAGGGTGTCAGGGCAGTCCATGTTGAGAAGCGAGTCTGCAGCAACAAGTGTCTCCATGATCTCTTCCTCCCCATTTTCACACTGCTCCACTGCAGACCACAGAGAGGGGAGGAACATACAAAACATTCTTTTAGCAGGTGGAGGAGGTTACAGTCATTACGTAAAACATCCTCTCAACAATAGATATCTAGCCACCCATATGCCTTTGGGTTTATTTTACATTATACGATATGTGCCTCTGAACCTTCTGCTGCATACTGATATTTGATTTAAACGATTTCCCCCTGGGATTATTTAAGTATTTCTTATTCTGATATGATTTTATTATCTGGATAACCCTAACCAAAGGCGACACAATAATTTATTAGAATCAGAATTATCTTTATTGTCATTATACTTAGAACAATTAAATGTTGTATGGCTTCTCCTGTACACATATCAAAACAATAAATAAAATGACAATAGAAACAGAAAAACAAAGACAAAGTCAGTAGGCAGCAGCTGGCAAATAGCGGGAAAACAAGCTTTTAAAAGTGTTTAAAATGTATATTTACAAAAGGGTACAATATATTATAAGTTATTAGTGCAAATCCTCATCAGTCAGTGAGGAGGTGGGCTGGTGTGCAATCGGGGGGGGGGGGGGGGGGGGGATCGTTTACTGTGATTTACTTTTAGCCATTTCAACCTTTCAATTCCAAAATTTGAGGCTGAGGCGCGGACTCCTTTTGGTAAGAAAGTGAGGTGTTCAGTTTGCATAATGTCACAGCTGGAATATTACTGGTTATTGTGGTGATAAATATACTAGATAGCTCCAATTAGCTCCACAACCTTTCCATGTACCCAATGGTAACTGCCGGGGTACCCTGATTGGAAATTGCTGCATTAGATAAAAAGAGAGAAAAAAATTTGTTCTGTTTTGTAATTCAGTTTAATTCACCCTTTAATCCTCATCCTACAAACACATTTACCAGACTATCGACTGGGGTCCCCGGGGACTCCAAGAATAAAATATCACAGCAAAATGTCAACATATTTCCCCTCAAACACTATTAGTTACGAAATGAATGTCATCCGAAGAAAAACAGATTATTACATATTTACGAATGTTACAGTCAATTGTTAAAAATGAAAATAAAGCATATGATAAAATCTGTCTGCTGCATCTGTGTCTGTCTCCTTCAAAATGTCTGACAGTGACAGTGAATGCCCTGACCCCTGATAGTGTGTGATACTTTAAATTAGGACCCATGCAGTGAAGGAAGATTTACAGAAAATACAGTTTAAAATTAGAGCATAACAGTGCTGTTTTTTTTTTTTAATTGAGCCCAGATTAAAATGCATACAGGAAACATGATTAAATCAAAAGCATATTATCAGTGTATAATCATGTAACAGCACTGTTTTACAGCCAGAAATGGGAATTAAATTAACTGGATGAAACTAGAATGACGGTTTAATGAAAGATTAGGATGTTTTCCTAAACGTATGTTTTGTTTTCAAAATCTTGGGGTCAATTTTTTCCCCTTTATCCGATGTTTGTTTAGGGGCATTTTTTCAACAGGAATTATACAAATACATTAGGAACAAAATGATTGCCAAAGCCATAAACATTGGAAAAATAGAATAAAGAGATGTGACAAAAAGTATTTTCTAAAGCCTATACACACAGCTCTTTATGGTGCTCACAATACAAGATATTACAATGATCATTATTAACATATTTATACATCATATGTTAATGTTAAACATACATTTGGAAGGCACATTGAATCTTTCTGCTCAATTGTATCTGTGCATGGCTAACTTAGTGACAACATTAGTGGCTACCTTAGTGACTACCTTAGTGGCTATCTTGGTGACTATCTTTGTGGCTACCTTAGTGGCTACCTTGGTGACTATCTTTGTGGCTACCTTAGTGGCTACCTCAGTGACAACCTAAGTGACTACTTCAGAGACTATCTTAGTGGCTACCTTAGTGGCTACCTTGGTGACTACCTTGGTGGCTACCTTAGTGGCTACCTTAGTGGCTACCTTAGTGGCTACCTTAGTGACTATCTTTATGGCTACCTTAGTGGCTACCTCAGTGACTACCTTGGTGGCTACCTTAGTGGCTACCTTAGTGGCTACCTTAGTGACTATCTTTATGGCTACCTTAGTGGCTACCTCAGTGACTACCTTAGTGGCTACCTTCGCTACCTTAGTGACTACCTTCGCTACCGTAGTGGCTACCTTAGTGACTACCTTAGTGACAACCTTAGTGACAACCTTAGTGACAACCTTAGTGACAACCTTAGTGACAACCTTAGTGACAACCTTAGTGACTACCTTTGCTACCTTAGCTACCTCAGTGACAACCTTAGTGACTACCCAAGTGACTACCTTCGCTACCTTAGTGACAACCTTAGTGACTACCCAAGTGACTACCTTCGCTACCTTAGTGACTACCTTAGTGACTACCTTAGTGACAACCTTAGTGACAACCTTAGTGACAACCTTAGTGACAACCTTAGTGACAACCTTAGTGACAACCTTAGTGACAACCTTAGTGACTACCTTTGCTACCTTAGCTACCTCAGTGACAACCTTAGTGACTACCCAAGTGACTACCTTAGCTACCTCAGTGACAACCTTAGTGACTACCCAAGTGACTACCTTCGCTACCTTAGTGACAACCTTAGTGATAACCTTAGTGACAACCTTAGTGACAACCTTAGCGACTACCTTAGTGACAACCTTAGTGACAACCTTAGTGACAACCTTAGTGAAAACCTTAGTAACTACCCAAGTGACTACCTTAGTTACTACCTTAGTGAAAACCTCAGTGACTACGTCAGTGAATACCTAACTGACCTTTTCAACAGAATTCAATTGCTATGCAACAGCCTTGGTTCCTTGTTAACTTCCTGTCAGCTGATGTCATTCACATTCACTGCAACAAGAATAAAACTTGGAAACATTTATAATGTTTGTTTACAACTTTGAAAAAGTCTATAATATATATAAATGTATATAAGCCAGTGAGCTTATCATCAATGTTGTGTAAATGTATTTTTCACAAATGTATTTGCTAATAATACGTTACAAAGATTATTAAACAATTTGGCGGACCCCCGCAGTAACCCTGGCAAAAAAAGGTGGGACTATTTTTTGTTTAACGCGCATTTATTTATGTGCCGTGATCAGGCTCGTGCAGAAGCGAGCTAACGTTAAAACAGCTGTTTGTTTTTGAGCTCAAAACACTTTCTGCCGCTGAAAAAACTCAACAAACGACCCGACACATCAAACAACCACGTTTACAGAAACACTGCGGGTAAGTTGCTGTCCACGAAACCGTTGTAATTCTGAAGTGAATCGCTGTCAGTTAACTGTTAGCTACCGAGCCTCGCCATGCACAACTCCAGCCACAATAAGTCGGTGAAACAACCCAGGACGGTGATAAAACTTACTTTTGATTCCCAGCACTGGTGAGAAACAAGCCATAGCATGTGTGCTGTAGCCCGGAGTGACCACGTCTACATCCTAATATGATTCATTAACGGTCTTTTCCCAGACACAAGCCAGGAATGTTTTGTTTCACTTCCTGACTTTTTTTTTTTTTGCGGAGGATGGTCCATGTGCGAGGGAGGGATGCGGCCGCGCATGCGCAGTGTGCAGTCCCATGCTTTATTGACTGGTGGTGACACTAAAAACAAAAGTACTCAGAGCTTTAACATAAGTAAAAGTAGTGATACCACACTGTAGAAATACTCTGTCACGAGTAGGTAAGTAAGTCCTGCATTCAAAATGTAAAAGTACAAAAGTATCAGCACAAATTGCACTTAACTGCCATATTTAAAGGTTAAATATGTAGAATCTTCAATAAAAGCTATATTTTTATTTAAAAAAATACATCCACGGGCGTTTTGAGGGGTACAGAAAGTATTGCTTTTCTATAAAAAAGACATTTAGTCTGTAATAATATTTTACAATCACAATGACTTTCTGTCACGTTCTGTTTACATTGTAGCAGCCAATAGCGTTAGGCATTGCGCGTTGCCAGGGTTGACTGTTGTTCGGCACTGGGTGAAATGGAGTTTGCCAATCCTGCAGCTGCTTATTTGTCACAGTAGCTGAGTGACCGGAGACCGGCAAAAACCAGAGTCAGTATAGGCTGAGCATTCATTTCATGGACAGAGATAAAAGAGTTCAACGGCATTAAAACACACGCCCAATGGATTGGTAAGCTAACTTTCATGTTAACTTAGCTGTAACGGCTAACGCTAACTGTCAGTTGAACTCCTCTAATACTTGTTTAAATGGTGTGATTTGCCGGACGGGGCAGGTGCAAACAGACTCTTGTCTCCTGTAGGCTACTGGGCCGGGTCTGACCAACCTGGAAACCCGACTGCTGGAATTATATTTTGTTGTTGCGACCACTATCTTGAGACACTAGATGGCGGTGTTCTGCTCATTCTCCACATTCAACCTTTAAGTCATGTAATACTAACTGAAATCAGACTCCTAAACAGCCGATGGACTACATTTTATGACTGTACAGTTTGCACATGCAAAATTGCACTGTTTACATTTGCACTGTTTTTATTATTTTATTGATCTGTCACATGCTGCTTTTTAAATTGGCTTTGTTTTGGATTATTTTATCATTATCTTTTCTTCCTTTTTTTTACATAGATTTTACATTGTTTGACATTCTGTGGACAACAAATGGAGAACTTTGTTGTACAGGGGAACATGTTTCTTTACTGTGCACATGACAAGAAAAACTTGTATTATAAAGTACAATAAATAAAAGTACTAATTATACAGATTCACCTGTTTCACACTAATATATTTTCTGGATTATAATTATTAACAGATGAATATAAATATCACTTAAATGTTGCAGCTGATAAATATAGGGCTAATTTTATTCACTTTATATGCTGCTGTTTAGCTTCATCTTTAACAATATATCCTATTTTATTTGCTGATAATATTTTATATTAATAATCTGAATCTGTAACTAGAAACAGAAGTTACTAAATAAATGTAGTGGAGTAGGAAGTAGATTATTTCCTCTGAAACCTAATGGAGAAGAAGTAGAAAGTACAAGTACCTTAAAATTGTACTTTAGCACAGTACTTGAGTAAATGTACTTCTCAGTAGGACTTAAATAAGTGTGAGTGAGTGAGTGTGTGTGTGTGTGTGTGTGTGTGTGTGTGTGTGTGTGTGTGTGTGTGTGTGTGTGCGTGTGTGCGTGTGTGCGCGTGTGTGTGTGTGTTGTACGCACTGACCTTTGAACAGCTGCTGGTGATTTGACTGTTCACAGGCTAGACCTGCATATGAGAGCAGGTGTGGATGGGGAACCTGCTCCACAATCACTGCGGGGTAATCTGAGTAACCCCCCATCTGCAAAGAAAATTAAATTGTCAAACGTGTGTTGCATCACATACCAGCTTGGTTTCATCACGAGGCATCGTATCTTTAACATTCACTCACCTGTGACATGTTGACATGGTCACTGGCAAAGTCAAAGATGAGCTCTGACTGCTGCAGCATGGCTGAATATCCCAAACCCACACACAACTTTAACTGCGTGGAGAAAGCATCGCAGCTTTCCTCTGAAGACTCTTGATAAAGGAACAGGTCTGATGTGTTTTTGTTTCCCGGCAGATCCAGTTTTTGTTTTGGAGAGAATCCTCAGATGAACAGCGACTGACTGTCAGTGACGATCTACCAGAAGGCTCCCCCACCGGATACACGACGAGGCCAGTCTCTTTCCATGCAGCACAATTCAACAGTGGAAGAGAGATGTGAGTAAACTAATTGACCAGAGACACAGAGGCGTCACAGGAAACTCGTGTTCGCTCGCTCTGCTTCGACTCTCGATGAGGAAGTGGGGGCCGCTTAAACTGTCCTGTGGTCTCACTGAACCTGCCAGATAAGAACGAGAGAGAAACGAGAGCAAATGTGTGAGCCGTCAGAGACAAAACACAAAGCGAGAGCACCACACCTGAAGTGGATATCACGAGTTAGACTTTTAAATAAAACATCCAAATAAAGAGAATGTGTTCACTCGCATCTGAGACGCAGAAAAAAACAGCTCAGTTTGCCTCCCTCTTTCATATGTGTCAGGTTTGTTTTTTTTTGCTCTTATCTTGCTTCTAAAAGAGGCCAAACCAGCAACAGGAAGGAAGCGTTTGCACTGCAATGTGTGCCCGGGCTGTGTGTGTGTTGGTGTGTGTGTGTGTTGATGTGTGTGTGGTAAGAGTAGGGGGAGGCAGCTGGTGTTGAACTCGAAACATAATGTCTATCCACAACATTCAAGGTTTTAGGGGCGTTACATTCACATTCCTTACAACATGACTGCGAAGGGCCCGTTCAGGACAAAAACTACAAACTCCTCTTCTCTACTCCCCATTACTCTGCCCTCGTCACTTGTTTTTCTTTGCTTCCTCTGGCCATGATAATTAGTTTTTTTTCCTTCAATCAAATGAACAGAAACAGGTACAAAACTACAAAAACACAGGGGGGTACACACTACTTTCTCACATAATAATAGTAATTATTACATGTTTTTTCTCACATAATAATAGTAATTATGTGAGAAATGTGTAACACACTACTTTCTCACATAATAATGGTAATAATAGTAATACATTTTATTTGTATAGCGCTTTTCAAGAACATTAAAAGCAAGTAGGCTACATTCAAGAAACGAGTAAAATGAAAAAACGGCTAAAAAGCAGGCACATATAAAAACAAGTAGTGAAGAAATAAACATTTTATGAAATAGTGGATTATTGGAGGTTGAAGACAATTCTGAAGGGATGGGTTTTGATGAGTGATTTGAAGGTGTGCTGGTACTATTTTGGTACCATTTTGTCCATCGTACAGTATATAGCGCGGATTTAATTAGTAGACTAAAGGTCATTTGTTCAATGGATTGAATTTCTTCTACAATGTCCAGCCAGTGTTTCAGTCCAAGTGGGTCAGCTCTCAGCAGAATTCTTGTAATGGCCTTTTTAGCCCCGAGAGAAAGGATCTTGAACAGGTACATGTATTCTTTACCTATTACATCGTCTGGTATCAGTCCTAGATATGTATGCCGGGGCTGATTAGGAATATTCTATCCAAAAATTTAGAGACTTAGCCTTGTAAGCTCCATTATATTTTACTCTCAGATCAGTCTGGTAACGTGCGACGGAAAATTTTTTGGAGCCATTTGCCAAGCGAACGTCCAATCAGCGTTGGTTTTGAGGCAGGTTTTAGTGTGACCATAGACTGTATAAGAAATGGACGTAGCGTCTCCATCGAGGTGCGTTCTCTCATCTTGATCCAATCGTACTCGCCTCTGAGAGCCGCCAACTTGTCAGACTTTGACTCCGCCTCAATTCCTCTTACCAAAAAAGGGCATGTATGTGACGTTGGGGGGAGGGAGATGCGTCCATCTGGCTGACGTTTACCTCCGAGGAGAAGTGAGGGCCAGCTGTCACTCAAGATGCCGTGCCCCTAATTATTCATAAACTTTAACTTCCAATAATATAAAAACTAGCCTGGTACAAAAATTCCACCCCCCTCAGTGTTGTCATGGAGATATGTAACAGGCCTTAAACAGGTTTAATTTTGCTGTTAAATATGGGGGTCAAGGAGAAACTGCTCTATTGTGCACACTACCCCTAGTGTACACTCGGAGAACTGCAGTTTTAGGCACTTCTTTATTGGCTCAACCAGGAAGTCGCTGTTGTGGGGGCTTGAGTGTGACGTAGCGAGAAGCCGAATTAGAGAGTATTCCTTCTCTGAAAGAAGAGCAAAAAATGGCACTGGAGGCTTTTCTCCGAGGAATAATGTGTATATCCTTCACCGACATGTTGTTTACTCTCTTCTTCGGCGCTCTGTTAGTACGTCATATGCTTCGTTGATCTGATTGGTCGCTTTGACCCGTGTATCACCAACAATATTGGTGAAGGTCATGGCACAGTTAAGGACCAGAAAATAATTCTTCTTTGCCACAGGAATACATTAGAATGCATCAGAAATTCACATTGAGGTCCTATAAATACAAAGGTGGGAATTCTCCACTCTATTCTGTTACTGCTTTGCTTTTTTGTTTTCTCGCAGAAAGTGTTTTCAGAAACAGATTTTAGTACCCTTCAGTAGTAAAATGAGAACGTTTGTGACCAAGTCCAGCCAAAATTAACCGCCTGGACAAAATTTCTCATCAAATCTGTTTCTAAAAACACCTTATGTGACAAATATGCAAAACAGTAACAACTGCCTAGTTTCACAGTTTTATAGGAGCAGAAGGTACAGTTACATGACTTATCACAGAGCATCTCTCATTGTACTGTCAGGATGTAGCAACAGTTTCAGCAAATATGAAAAAAAACATGTTTTTTTTTTTACAGAACGACAGATTAAAGTTGTAAACAGTATTGGCACCGTGCACTTACTTTCAGCCCTCCTCTGTTGACGATCACGCCAATACTGAGGTGACAATAGACCTCCCACTGTGAGCAAATCGCTTCCAAGGAAATAAATATAATCTTTTTTGCTCCTATATTTTAATCCCATTAATCCTCAATCTTGGTAGTCTCACAGCTACCGAGCATGCCTCTTTGTCTTTGTGTGTGTGTGTGTGTGTGTGTGTGTGTGTGTGTGTGTTAGTGACACAACATATTTGGGTCAGTTATCACACAGGAAGCACAGCTCAGTTAGGAGGCACTGCTTCCTGAGTTGCTGTGCCAAACCGCTGCCAACATTATCTGCCAGCACTGGCCTCCTCGTTTTCAACTTCTTCTTCTGTATTTGCTGCTCGATGATTTACGAGAGACACGAGTGAAATGGAGGGATACTTTACAGATGTAAGCAGGAGAAATAATCCTTTTAAACAAGATAATGTTCTGCATGCAGTAAAGCTTGATTTGAGGAAAGATTAGAGCTTAACCCCAAAAAATCAACAACAACTGTAACAGCTTCCATAATTGGTTAGTTGTTTAAATTATTTTTTAAGCAAACATCAGAAACTCTCTGGCTCCAGCTGCTTAAATATGAATATTTGCTAGCTATGATCGTGAGTTGACTATATTTAGGTTTTTTGACTGTTGTTTAGACAAAAACAAGCAACTTAAAGACTCTTCTGGAGCTCTGGGAATATGTGACGGGCATTCTTCACTATTTTATGAGCAAATAAAAAGTAGTTACAGCTCCAGAGAGATGTGTTTACTTTACAGACTCTCATTATTAATGCAAAATATTATCAACAAACAAAAATAGGATACATTGTTATAGATTAAGCTACACCCAGCTGCACCATTAAAGTGATATTTACATTAATCTATCAATAATTATACTCTGATAACATAATATTCTGAAATGTTCCATTCTGCATATTAAATATTTAACTTTTTGTACTTTAAGCACATTTTAATGCTAATAATTTTGTACTTTTACTTAAATGACATTTTGAATGCAGGACATAACATGTAACAGAGTATTTCTACAGTGTGGTTTTACTACTTCTACTTAGTTAAAAAGGTCTGACTACACACGCACACACACACACAACACAAACACACAGAATTCGTGGTGCAATATAAAAATGTGTCTGCTGGAGTGTGCAATATAATGTGCAATATTTCTACTATCCATTTATAAATGTATTTATTCACTGATCTTGTTGGTAATTTTGAATTAATGGTTGTTTTTTTTGTTCTTTTAATCTTTTTATATTGTGCTTTTATTGTAAACCACTGAAGGGGATGCACTGAAATTTCATTGTACAGTCGCTGTGCAATGACAAACATATTATTAAAACGTAAGATCCCATATCGGCTGGGTCCTAATCATTATATATGTATGACAGAAAATAAAGAAAAGCATAATATGCTCTGCGTAAATCTAAATCACATCTGGATTAACTAAAAAAGAAGTTTTAGTTTTTTTTCTATATCCTTTTACTGACAGTTTGTCGTGCTACCAGCTCTTCCTAACCAGAAAATCCGGCTCTGGATGGAGAGAATGGCAAGCTGCCATGCTTTTTTTTTGGCATCGAATACATGTAGCACCAAACATAAAGAATGCTGCTTGCATACAGTGTTTTGTGCTGCGTTTCTTTCATACTTCCATTGTTGGCGTGCCCCGCAGCCTGCTGCTTCTGTGAGAGGAGCCACTAACTGCACAGAGCCTGTGTTCATCAGCACTCTGGTCACATAGGTTCGTCTCTGTGGCCTCGGTGCTGGGATCTGAGTCTGTGAAGTGGTTGCCAGGCCCCTAAGGACACTGATAAGCCCCCATAACATTCATTCCCCAGTGTGTGTGTGTGTGTGTGTGTGTGTGTGTGTGTGTGTGTGTGTGTGTGTGTGTGTGTGTGTGTGTGTGTGTGTGTGTGTGTGTGTGTGTGTGTGTGTGTGTGTGTGTGTGTGTGTGTGTGTGTGTGTGTGTGTGTGTGTGTGTGTGTGTGTGTGTGTGTGTGTGTGTGTGTGTGTGTGTACTATAGGCCAGGCTGATAACAGTATGGCAAGTGAGTGAGCAGCTGATAAGCCGCTCTTGTTGCTTGCGGTAACAGGGCCTCGTTAAATGAACACAGTGAAATATGGCATGTGTGTGTGTGTGTGTGTGTATGGTGGTCACAACACACCTCTGTTTTTACAGTTTTCCTGGTTTGCACATGTGCTTGCGGTTAAGCAGGTATTTTTTGTTGCTACTAAACATTTCTCGCAGGTTGTTTAAACTGCGTCAAACAGCCGCGCTTCTACACGCTCACACACTCTCTGAGAAAAAGTACTTTCACTTTCCCTTCGGCACATGTCATGAAACAAACACTCACGAGGAGAACTACTGGCCTTTTTTCCTTTGCTGAGTTGAGTATTCGTCAGTACCAGAGTATAGTGGGCCTGTACATGGAATAAGAAGCAGTGGGCTTACCTTGTGTTTATAGCTCGTGTCTGTATGTGGCAGAGCAGCAGCTGCCTGGAGGATCCACAAGAGGAACGGATATTGTTCTCATCCCTTTTAGGCGAACAGAGAACCATCTGCTGACAGACCTGGGATCAGTTTCCTCTTGCGAATTCTCAGTCACCAGAAAGGTGCCAAACAGGCTTTAGATTAGTGTAGATTGTGTTGATTTTTTTCCCCCTCCCTTCAGACCATGCCAGTTATTACTTCCTCTTTTTTTTCCACCGGATAACTGCCCCCCCTGTGAGTTCTGATTGGTTACCTGTGTTGTGAGTCAAGGTAACCCATAGTGACCATTGTCAGTGTGGAGCAAATGTAAACACGGGCGTATTTGCAATGTAAAGCAGCAGATAGACAAGAGACCAGTCCGCAAACAGCCCAGTGTTTAAATAAAGGCACACAACAACTACACATGATATTAAATCAGTAGGTCAGCTTCAACTAAACGACAAGGAACTTCATTATAATGAGGTTCTGTTTGATGCCATGTACAGCTAATGTTGATGTTGGCAAATATAAAAATAGGCTGAAATATTGGTACAAAAAGACACACAGAAAGAAAGACGCATAAAGTGTCAGTCCCTGATGCTCCCTAGTGGCAAAACTCTGCACCAACACCCTGAACAACAAGTGTGAGTAATCTTTCCAGGTCCGCTCTCTATTTTTTTAATAAACCAAAATCTGAACACCCTTCACTCAGTGTGTTTCAGTGATACTAAGCAGTCTGGTGCAGGCTACGTGATCAGTCCCAGTAACTGTTTCTTGGACATCATCAGCTCTCTCCCATGAGAATGTCCTCCTGCAGCCAGCCATGCTGTCTCTCAGATCGTCTAGGACAGGTCTGCTCTGTGTCCCCAGAGTCAGGACTAAACATGGAGAGGCAGCGTTCAGTTTTTATGCTCCACAAATCTGGAACAAACCTCCAGTCTGCTGCAACTCTCAGTTCTTTTAACTCAAGACTGAAGACTTTTCTATTTGCTGCTGCTTTTCAGTAAACTGCACCGTAACTTCTGTAAATGTAACCTTTTATGTTTTAAAAACGACCTTTTATGCGTTTTAAATGTATATGTTGTATGTGTTATTTCTCCAAATGCTTTTAATGTTTTATGTGAAGCACTTTGAATTGCCTTGTCGTTGAATTGTGCTTTACGAATAAACTTGCCTCGCCTCTGCATACTGTCACCTCTAACGATTGCATAACTACCCCGTCTGTGAACTTCATATAAGCTGTGCATATCCGTCATATGTGCACAAATGCATGGATAAAAACAGAACATGTAGCGTGATAAGTTATCTGACTTAACGGACTATTGTTGCGTTAAGAGCTTTATTTAGACACTGATGTGTGTGATATGAAACTGACATGATGTAGCTAGAAATGATGTTCATATCTAATATATTTAGAATCACTTCTGTTTCAAGATTTCCATCTTTCAAATGCGTGCAAGGACAAGCATTTTTTGAAAACGATTATTCCCCCTTTAATCTGAACTGTATACACTATGTGCTGATAACGCAGAATAAATCAAGCCTACCCTTCATTCCTTCATGTCTTTTTGTAAATTTTCCCCACTTCTGCAACAGCAGGCAGGTTCAAGAATGTGGCTTGGCTGAAAAATAAGGTTAACTCCCATAATATTTTTATAATGTACCAGAGGGCAGGCTTTTATTATTACAATATGTGTGTGAGTGTGTGTGTGTGAGACGGAGTGAGAGGGAGGGTCGTTTGTATTGTTACTGAGAAATAATTGATTACCTGCAAGTAATCCGCTGGCCCCCAAATTAAAGTACAGTTATTATTTTCAGTTTATGAAATAATCACAAAAATGTCGTCATTCTGAAGATTGTTTTTATTGGTAGAGTGACATTCACATGCACGCTGTGTCAAACTGAAGCGATTAGTATGAAAATGATTAGAGGGGGAGAAGCGGTCAGAAAAGAGGGCGGATACAGTCATTTTTCCTCCTGAATTCATAATTTGTTTCATCTTTCATTTTGCAATATAGTTAATGGTTAAATAATTACATCAAAAAGACGACTTTAACTTGCGACGCTTCATAGAAGATGCAGGGGACAACTGTTCTGTCTCTGTTTGGTGTTTTTATCGAGGTTCATTGGTGGCGCATATTAAACGTGCCATTAAGATATTAAACCCCCTCCCCATCCTCTCAAAAAATGTGCCTGTGTCCTCTAAAATGTCTGACATTGACTGTACTGACTTGTATCTGAGGCAAAGTTTGTCACAGATAATTAATCCGCAGCAATTTTGAGAAGCGATTAATTGTAATTTTATGTAAGGAATAGTGTTCCAGATTCAGATTCAGTTGTTTATTGTCCCTCTATGATTTTAAAACTGAAGATCTTTGGGTTTCAGTCACATAAAACAAGCAATTTGAAATCATCACATTGGAGCTTTGGGAAACTACAACAGGCATTTTTCATTATTTTTCTGACATCGTTATATAATCAACAATGAATCTTGAGAATAAGATGAAAAGAAAATTCATTAGTTGCAGCCTTATTACTGTGTGTCTGACATTTGACCTCATGGGCAAACTGCAAACATCTGTACATTTCAGCTACATGTGGACAACCGTCACATTTGCAGTATTTAGCGCTGACTGACACTGGCTGAACAGATAAGCAAAAGTAAAGGTACAGTAAAAGTGTTAGACTGTGGCACGAAGTTTGCACGTAGAACTGAGGAAATAGATGAAAGAAATGCTCCAGAGTCCATGCTACGTCAGTCTGATGGATTCCTTCTGCTGCCCACGTCTGCTCACCTTCTGCTGCTTCTACTGCTTCACCGTGTGTGTGTGTGTGTGTGTGTGTGTGTGTGTGTGTGTGTGTGTGTGTGTGTGTGTGTGTGTGTGTGTGTGTGTGTGTGTGTGTGTGTGTGTGTGTGTGTGTGTGTGTGTGTGTGTGTGTGTGTGTGTGTGTGTGTGTGTGTGTGTGTGTGTGTGTGTGTGTGTGTGTGTGTGTGTGTGTGTGTGTGTGTGTGTGTGTGTGTGTGTGTGTGTGTGTGAGAGACATTTATGCATCGGTGTAAGTAAGTGATGAGTTGTGTGTCGGT
This sequence comes from Echiichthys vipera, assembly GCF_963691815.1. Taxonomy (NCBI): domain Eukaryota; kingdom Metazoa; phylum Chordata; class Actinopteri; order Perciformes; family Trachinidae; genus Echiichthys; species Echiichthys vipera. The sequence continues at coordinate 22,342,911 of NC_139840.1, read as the reverse complement.
GTCATTCATCAACCATTCCTTGAAGTGTGTGAAATCAATGCCGTGTGACCGAAAACAGCACATCAATTCAGACAAATATGCAGACTGCATTTTCACACACGTGTGCACTCACATCGCATATGGACCTTTATGTCGACAAACACTCACTCGTGCACTGATACAGAGACTCCAGCTCACATACCTTTTGTTTTGTTCTCTAACAGGCAGCTTAAGGGTCTTAGTTGGAGTTCAGTTTAGCATTTTTCCATATTTCGGTAGCTAAACGACACACACACACACACACACACATACACAGACACACACACACACACACACACACACACATACACACACGTCCCGGTACTTTTATCTTTGCAAGGACGCTCATTGACATAATGCATTTTCTAGCCACTTACTGTAACCTTAACCATCACACCATAATGCCTAACTCCAGCTATCACCCTAATTCCAACCTGAACCTTAAAACCAAGTCTTAACCATAGACCGTGTATAAAGATGTTGGGCTGTTCTCATGCATTTCGCATACACATAACAACGAAAACTATACACAGTTATTTATGCATTTTCCACGTATTTATTTTGAGTGATTTCCAGGTATTGAAAACAGGAGACGTAGTATAAGATTAACAAATCTCTGCTTAGTAACACTATTTCTATGTGTTCACTATTACTATGTTTTGAATGTTGATGTGCGGTGTGTGTGCTGTTTATGTTTCTTGATTGTGTCCCTTTTAAAAAAAAAAAAGATACTGTAATGCACCCTTTTTAAGTTGCCCTTCGGGGACGATTACAGTGCTTTGAATTGAATTGAACTGAATAAGTAGGTAAGTTGGGGCGATTTATGGGTCCAGGAACAAAGGACTTTCAATGATTGTACGAACCTGTTGATTTATTCAGGATAGCCCCTTGAGATGAATCATCTAATTTTCGAGGGGGTCCTTCCATATAATGGTAAACATAATACTAAGTAAAAAAAAAAAAGAAATACAGTGAAACACAATACAGGACGTATAAATGCACACAAACACAGTCACACAGTAAAGACTCTTCTAACCGCGGCTAACCCCCAGACGGCCAAAACTCAACTTCGTAGTCAATTCAGTGATATCCATGCTTTCAAAAACAAAGAAAGGTTACAGATTCAGGTTTATGGGATAAATATATTAAATACAAGAATGATATAAATGAGAAAATGAATGAAAATGTAAGATGGACGATAGAAGCCAAAATATCCCGGATACTGGTGGTGCCATGTTGTATTGTGTGCAGTAGAGATCAGACGTGAAGCCGCCTGATCGCAGTCTCATCCATACATTCGCCCGACCAATCGCGAGTTGATCTCAGCTGTCAATCAAGACATTTCACCCAGTTTTTATAGCATCGAATAACTAATTAAAACCAAACATATCAGAAAAACCAACAAACATCAGTGTGATAAAAACTATCGACTGAAACCATCTCTGGGAAGAATAAGTACGGTGTACTCTGACTTCTTAGTTTGGCCCATGTCCCATCCGCTAACATGGAGGGGATGGAGATGTTTTATGGAGATGTCAAGTCGTCCATCTTTTTAATACAGTCTGTGGTCTTAACCCTCAACCAGGTCTTTGAAAAAGTGAGGACATTTTAGTACGTCCTCACTTTTTGTAGGTAAAATACAATCGGTCCCCACAAAGATGGACGTACAAGTATACACACACATAATGAAAGCATGTTTTCCTCGCTCTACCCAAACGTTAGTGGAGGCTATGCTCGACTGAAAGCTCTCCTCCTCGCCCCATCAATCTCAAATAAATATTCTAGGAAGCAAGTGCACATCAAGGACTGTGCATATGCTTTTAAATTATTACATTTCTGTCCGACACAGTGCATTCAGATGAGGCAGGAGTGAGAGATTTATCTGAATAAGAGATGAAACTATATGTGTCTAAGGTTTGTGTTTACCATGCAGGATTACTCCATGAGCACCAAAAGGTTAAGAAAAGATGCCAGTCTGATATTCAAACGCTAAGTCAAACATCATGTTCATACAAAGGCTGATAATCATTTTGAAGGTAGTTTTCCTGGCACACATCTGCCGAACATGCTGTGTAAATATGTAAAATGGTGGATTGTTGGAGAAGAAAAACATGAAAGAATGTTTGGAGAAGGAGAGACGGGTCAAACCGGGACTGTTCACAGCCCCAAACCCAAAACTATCAACCCTCCAGTCCAGCCATGTAGCGTCTAAAACTGTTGGGAGGAGAAAACAAACTGTGTGTGCTGGTATGTGGTTGTGTTTGTGCACATGTGGTGCCTGTATGGTCTGCCCGTGTGTGTGTGTGTGTGTGTGTTTGGAGAGACACTGTGCGTATGTCTGTATACTGAGAAGAGAGTTTCATGATGTTAATAAAGGGAAAAAGTCCACAATGTTTGTTGAGTGTAAAGAAGCTTTCAGCCGAGCTAACATGATAAGTCTATCAAAAGTTTACAGTAGTATTTATTGCTGAATGCGGCGCTTTCTCTCATTAACCTTTTGACATTAATCTGCTGCAGGTTTTCGTCTCTGTAAAGTTAATTTAACTCTCTACAACAGATTGATGTAGCGTTATGTTAGCTTTGTCAGAACTATGCAGAGTTTTCCTCCATTAACTGTGCTGAAGTCGCTTTTACATTTTAGTGTGCCATACGCTTATTAGGAGCATTTTAAGATTACAAAAGAAAAGTGTAAACATGCCAAGGTAAGAATAGCTTTAAAGCTTCCTAATTAACACGTTATATCTAGTTTATTTAATCCCTAGAAGCAAATAAGCAGTAAATAAGATACAATGGTAATTACCAGTGCTGTAGGCAGATTCTTTTATTTTTTCCAGCCCTTTTCCAGAGTGCGGGCTAGCAGCTGCTTAGTTAAGCTTAGCATAGAAAGTTACTTTGCCTGCCCAAGAAATGATCACATAACCCCCAGTAAAACCTGTTGTCTTTTGAACAGATTAAACAGGGTTAAACTGGATTAAATAGGCAAACTTTGTTACCTTTTGACAGTCCTTCAGATAGGTTTACAGGCTGCTCACAGTGGTGCATTTATCCTACATACGTCCATTGAGTTGTGTCAATCTTATCGTGTAATCGCATGTTATAGTGTTGAACCAGTCCTTTAATGCAAGTTGACCCACTGAATCTGTCAAGCGTTAGCATAAAAGTCTGTGATAGATTACAGCAGTTTTTACTGCTTCCTAAATCACCAAGAAAGCAGGACTGCCCGGGCCAATAAACGGTTTTAATTTCAAACTCAAGTCTTGTAGAGCAAAATAAGAGATTCTAAATTGACCCTGAGATAATTACACTTTGATTTATAGACTGGTTCACTAAGGAGCTCACTGCACAACATATACTTTCTTTGAAACTTTCTATGACTGTTTCTTTTTGCGGAGGACAATCAATCACATCAGTAGAAGGGCCGATGCCAGTATTCACAAGCAGATACATCAGTTTAAACTCAGTTTGGAGCAGAAAGGAGATGATTTAGGGAGGAATGTACTGAATGTGATTTCTTTCACTTAAGACTGCTCACAGAACTGGGTTTAATTTAATGCTAAACCACACGGAATTGTTTGAAACCATAATGGAAGAGCAGAGGTCGAACCGTTACTGGGAGGAGCGGAGACAGGAATGCAGAGAGGAAAACGATCAAAAATGAGTATATAGAGGACGGAGAAGAGGTAAAAAACCAAGGAAAAACAGGCAGAAAATGGAAAAGAGCGTGATGGCAAGGAGAGCGGATAAAGAGATGAGTCGAGGAGGGGTGGTGAGATATCACAGGACAGAGAGCTTCTTTGACAGCTAACGTGACAGGCGTGACACTGGTTTAGCCTGAAGGAACATTCCCAGGTCAGATGTGTGTGTGTGGAGACAGTGATGTTCTGTGTTAGCATTCAACATCACATGATGCCGCCTGCCGTCACACTTAAATCAAACCCTCACACACTCACAATCAGGCAGTCAGGCCGTGACATTCACAGTCATAAATAACTATGACCGTGTGCCTGGGCAGATGATTGCAAATGTATGCTTTTCTTTTGAAAAAACACAACAAGTTGCTTATTTTTTACATTTATTTTTATTTATTTCAAAAAGGAAAACCCCTACCCCTTGTCATACCGAGGGGTAGGGGTCAGATGAAGATAATATGGAGCAAATTCAGTCCTAAAACGCATATTGAACAGTATAATACAATAGCTGAATGGGTCACACAGCTGAAAACACACAACATCAGTAGTTCAGTAACTAGTGGGGAAATGACACAGACGATACATTTAAAGACCCTAATGTAAGAAGCATAAAGTATGCAAAATGCTCAATACATATATATATATATATATATATCTTTATATATAATTAAGAAAATACGTAACAAAATAACGTTAACAAATCTCAAACAAGAGCGTTCACTGTTTAAACTCTTCCAAGCTGCTGCAGTTACACAACACCACACTTGAATGCAGCCCGTACAGTGCAGAACTTATTGCAAGATTCATCGCGTCAAAGTAACATTCACTATCCAGGCGGCGAGCCTGATGAGCTGTCTTTGCTAATCCACCCCCACTCCCCCAATTTTATGTAACACTTTCGCTGAACTTAGCCCCGCTTACTTTGTTCTTGATGTTTGGCGTTTTAAACACCAGATTGCCTGCTTCCCACACATCTCTCACTGGTTATCCAAGAATACAGCTTTTGAAGCACAATGGAGCTTTCTTTCTTCTTGGACAGGGACAGTGCGCAGCCGTCCGTTATGGCAAGTGTTCAGAGTTTTAGATTAGAAGCTTCTTCATCTCACTGATTTTCCAAAAGTCTTTTACAAGTTGAAGGAGACTTCATATGATGTGTAGACAAGGCAAGAATGAGCGCTTATCTGCTAATTCAGTCATCCATATTTCATTATTTAGTTTTTTTTTCCATCACCCTATCTCCTCCTTTTTCCACGCCTGCGCCCCTCCTCAGGCTGTAGTGGACTTGTTGGTCATGCGGGAGTTGCTCTGGTCGGAGGCTCGTTCTGTGACTTTAAGCTTCATGCACGACTGCTTCTCATCCATCAGCATCTCAGCTGGAAGGCACCAGCAGCACAGGCAGGACTAGAGGAGGGAGGAAAGAGGGGAGAGTGGTTGTGAAGCGTAGGCTGAGAGAAATGCAGTGACAGCTAAAAGAAAGAAGCATGTAGTGCCTTCCTTTTTTGTTGCCTTATACGTAATCTCCCTAGTCCCTGGTTTCTGTTTGTAAGTCCAAGTAGTAGCAGTCTCGGAACCCATCGGCTATCACCTGACAACAATTTAGCTAACTTAACTGTTATTAGGGATTCGCCCAAAATGTCTTCTGGACCTAAAACCCATAGGCCTACAAAAAATATCGACTCTGGTTGTAAACAATGACCACTGCACGGAAGAGGAAGCCTTGGCTCGGATATCCGTCGTCTATCATCTGAATGTCCACTGGGTGCACTGGAACCCCCCAAAATACTGGCTGTTTCCCTCAGAGGGCAGAGGCAAAAATCGTCATCAGGCAGTTTCAGATCTTGCTTTAATCAATACCTATCTCCAGTTTGTCTATTCAGTATGAAGCTGGAGCTAGCAGCCGATTAGCTTAGCACAAGAAGTCACAAGAAACAGTCACATAACCCAATGTATTCTCATTAACAGGTTCATACGATATTGTATGGAAAGTTCTGCAAAAATATGTATGATATCTTACAAAACAGTGAACAAAAGCGAGCGTGGGCATGAAAGCCACCTCTTGAGGATTAGAAAAAAAGTTGCGGTTTGGTTGTGTGTTCTTGGACTCATCCACCACCCTGCCCTGCGTGAATTACTGTGCATTACTTGTCATTGTTATATGAACGAAACAATGCAAACAGCCTGCATACCCCACTCTGTTGTCGTCAGTTTTTTTTATGTATTATACAAATTAGATTTAACAGCGTGGCGCTGGTAAGAGCCAGGCTAGCTGGTTCCTGTCTTTATGTTATGCTACGCTAACTGGCTGCTTCATATTAAAGCGTAATTCCGTTTTTTCCCGTGTATGAACTATTAACGGAGAAATCCTGTAGAGTCGCTAACAGCCGGATGTGGCTGACACTGATTAGCTCGGGGCAGTGCGGTGAAGGCATTAAACGTCTTTTTTAACCACTAATACTGCTCAAAATAACACCAAACCTCTGCAGCAGCATGAGAAGAGTCCCTACACAGAAAACAAAGAACCAATGGGCTCCTTCCTTCTGGATTGACTTTGGAAATTGACTTGAATGGACTTTACTATGAGAGGAGCTGGTACCTGGGCCAATTGTTAAGTCTTTAAAACACTCTTTTAATAAACTCTGGGTTCACTAACTACGTTGTTGGTGCTTCGTTTTATGTATAAGTACTCTTCTCATGCTGCTGCAGAGGTTTGGTGTTATTCTGAGCAGTATTAGTGGTTAAAAAAGTATTTTCAAAGGCTTCACCGCACTGCCCCGAGCTAATCAGTGTGAGCCACGTCCGGCTGTTAGCGATTCTTCTGTTAAAAGTTCATCCACAAAAAAAAACTGTCTTGATGGCTTATTTGTTGTATGTAAGTGCTGAAAAAGACCATGGGATGATTTTGCGCTGGACTCTCACTTTAATCATATGAAAAAGAAAGAGGTATCAAACAGTAGAGTTGATTCTCGGCAAGAAAGTGAATAAGTGTTTTTCCCAAAATGTCAAACTATCCCTTAAGGTTCCTCACTCTGCATATATCGCGTGTAAAGACCCTTACCCTGAAGCAGTTCTTGAAGCGCTTGCTGACCATGTAGAGGGCGATTGGGTTGATGCAGGAGTTGACGGATGCCATGTTGATGCCAATGTAGTCCAACACCAAAAAGAAACTGAAAAGGGTGACAGAGACACGTGAGTGGTCCAGCTCTCCCCTCCTGGAGAGTGCATTCATTATTCTACTCATTATCTACTCTGCTTTTTTCTGTGCACTGTGGAATAAGTCTTTTGTTTCATACCTGAGCAGTTCGCAGCGGTTTGGATCTTTCTCATCGTAGATAGTGAGTTTCAGGATGCGGCTGAGGTGCAGAGGCAGCCAGCACAGAGCGAAGACCAGAACCAGACAGAACACCGTCTTCGCCACCTCCCTTCGCTGAACACACACAAGCGCACACATAAATCACTGTGCAGTAACAGATTGTACTGACAGTTTTGGCCCAGATAGGGACACGGGGAAATATGGACACAGTCCTATATAATTGGAAAGTTTATTTCTAAAAGATTTGTTTTCATAAATCAAAACAAATAAAGTAGAACACTGAAGTGGGAAGAGGCTGGAGGAACGTTTGTGGTGAACAGACATAACTGTATTTCTGATTTGGACACAATTACTTGCATGTATGAATGGTTTTGTGTTACGTATTGAACATAAAAGATATATTTCGGTCAGTTTAGTGTTTTTCCACTGAATTAGAAAAATGTTATTTGAACTCTAAACACTTTACATGAAGGCCGTCAGTAAAGTAAGTAAAGTAAAAAAATATCAACCAACCTGTTTGAGGTGGTCACTGAGAGCAATCTGGACTCCATTCTTCTTCCTCAGCATCTCACAGGTCATCAGGGTGTAGAAAACCGCAGTGCAGACCAACGGCAGGCAGAAATATACACTGAACAGCCACCAGTCCTTCGCTGATTTATAAAACTACACAGAGAAAATAGGAGCACCCACTTGTTACACACCTAAGCATCTGCACGAGAAAGCTTAAAGTTAAAAGTGAAACATGTCAGAAGTAAATGTAATAGAGTGTATCCCCACTCTGACCTGGAGGGACTCAAGGGTGTATCAAATTAACTTGTTGCCTTGCGTTTGAAAATCTATTCATCAAAGTACCTCAGTGGAAATAAAAAAACAGTTCATTGTTATTTTAGAGTTGATTAAAGGCACATGAACACACACATTACACACACATGCACGATGCTTCACTGTGTCTTACTTTGATCCAGCCAGGAACTATTTCACAGTATGTGAGTATGCACTTATATTCATACACAAGTCAGTGTGAGTGCCAACATGCACATCTGCCTCTCCTTGTGTGTCTGTATGTGTCAATGTGTATTATATGTGCATGTGCAGGTTTCCGGCGTGCACAGCTGTGTCAACACACACTGTTTTTTCTCCACACAGATTTATATGCCTCTGAGGGTCTGTGTGTCACAGCTCACCCTCATAAAGTCGGTTTTCTGCATTGGGTGCAGCAAACAGATCCTCAAGTGTTCTCCTTTGTAGTCCATGGTGATCATGTCGAAGGCTATTGCCTCAGGCACAGCCAGGACGATGGATATGATCCAGATGAGCGCTATCTCGATAGCCATCCACTTTGGAACGCCGATCCCTTTTATTCGGCTCCATGAGGCCACGGCACGATACCTGGAAGATCCAACACGTGCAGTTCGTCAACCAACAAATCAACGAGTAGTTTAACGTTGTACATTGTACCAAATATTCACATAATACTTTCTTGCTGAGAGTTTGCTAAGAAGATTGACACCACTTTCATGTTTGTACGGTAAAGCTGATGGAGCTAACCAAAACTACAACATGCATTAAACAAACAAGAACCAATATGTGAAATTATACTATTAGTGAACTTTAGAGGTGCTGGTAGACAGATTTTGTAACGGACCAATGGCAGGGGGGAGGGGGCAGTCCGTTTAAAGCTATAGTGTAAAGCTGTAGTTTAAACCTATAGTTGATATTAGGTATCGTACAAATCTACCTAAGACAACCGAAGGAGGTTAAATCATGCTCCAAATTCATTCAATTTTCAGTCTTTCTGCTAAGCTAAATCTCCTGGTTGTAGGTTCACATTTAACGTAAAGACATGTGAGTGCTATCAATCTTCTCATCTAACTCTCAGCAAGAAAGCAAATATGCATGTTAAAAGTGATAAAACATTACTATTGTTGAAATAATAATTACAGTATCACAAATCCCTCTCTTATCCCAAATGACAAAACATACATTCCAGCTTTTTAACCTTAAAATTATTTTATTTAAAGCTAACACCATGTAGGGATACAGTAACATCTGAAGTATAGGAATATGAAAATAGCTACATTTTAATCATAATGTCAGATGTAATCTCCTTTTTCCAAACTCACAATGTAGTTGATATTCATATCCAGACATAAGGGAGTAATTGTCACTGTCAGCATCATTAAAAGCAGCCAGTCAACCCCTGACTGTTGATGTTGTGACGTTAGCAAATGGAAATAAGTTGTCCGTTGGTTGTGGCCGTGTTTACCTGTCAATACTCAAAGCGCACAGACTCAGCACTGTAATTCCCACTGAGGCTTTTTGGACAAACGGCACCATCTTGCAGAGAATCACTCCGAAAGGCCAGTCCTCTGCCAGCAGCTAGAGACAGACAGAGAGAGAGAGAGTTTATGACAGAGTTGAACCATAAAGGGGAATAAAATAAATTATCTGGCTCCATTTTGTTCTCCACAGCCACAGGCATCTGGTGTTGACCAGATATGTGTGAACCTGAACTTATCAGAATATCCAGAGCTCCCCCTCCCCCTCTCTCTCCTTGTCAGGTTGATTCTTTTGGGTGTTTTCTTGAAAAGGGAGGGAAGCCTTTGTTTGGCCTCGAGGCACGGCATCCTAGAGAGACACGGTAACTCTTGGGGAATAACAAAACTCTGCTAAACCTGTACGATATTAGGACTTTTCATGTCTGCTTTAGATGAGCCGCTGGAATGTGAGTGTAGATCAATTGGAATCGTATGCAGCCGTGTATCTCCCCATACCACCCTGTGTCTGCTGTCTGTGCTCTGGTATGCATCAGCAGCCAGTTGTTTTTACATGCTTGCCCCCTTACCCAAATATACATCCTCTCTCTCTCTTGCAAACACAAAATGAGACACATGCCAGAGACATAAGGGGATATAGAGGGGCTCAGGATCCAGAGAAGTAATAACATAGAAAAAGTGTGTGTGTGTGTGTAGGGATGTGTGTGTGTTTGTGTGTTTGTAAAAGATTTAAAATCCAACATGCAGCAAAATATCTGCATATGACCTGCATACGACAGTGCAACAAAAATGCATGAAAAATCTAAGGCAGTTTTTTAAGCCTTTAATATAAAGGATAGACATGAAATGATGTGAGAGAGGGGGAGAAATGCAGCAAAGGGCAGCAGGTTGGAGTCGAACCCGTGGCTGCACATGGGGCGACTGCTCTAACCACTCAGCCACCAGCCGCCCCCTAAGGCAGTTTTGAAATAGAAATACTGTTAAGGCCCAAAAGATATCTGCTGTAAAGCTCACCTTGTAAACATTAATGGGAATGGCGATGATGATGTGCAGCAGGTCTCCGAGCGCCAGGCTGCCGATCAGGATGTTCGGCCCGTTACGCATGCACTTGTTCTTATAGATGATTCTCAGAAGAGTTGAATTACCGATAATTCCAACAACAAACACCAGGCAGGACACCACCGTGTTGATGTACTTGAAGGTGTCTCGGATTTCTGTGGGTCCGGTGCACATGGGGGGTATCCGGCGGCGGGGCATGGTGATGTTGGGCCTCACCGGACCCTGCACATCTCTCTCTACGAGTCTCGGGGTAACAGCGAGGAGGTCCTGGGGCGATTGTTTCTTTGGCTCCAGCTGCCCGCTGGCCATAAGGACTTGACCCACCAAGAGGAGTAACTCCAAGCAGAGGAGACGAGTCTTCATCCTTGAGTTTGGTTGAAACTGCGGCTTATATCCCAACAAGGCAGCAACTGATCCTCTTTGAGTGCGCCTGGAACACAAAGTGCCAGAAGATACTTTTTTTTAATGAAAAAACAACTTCATTGTCTAGTAGGGATATTTGTCTCCTGGGTTTATTATGTAATTTAGCTGAGCTGCCGACTCTATAAACTCACTAAAACTCACAATTAAAATCTGCAGACACACCCTGCAGAAACATTTGAGTCATTTTTAGGTAAGGGACTGTATAAAAATGATTAAGAAAGGAGGTCAGAAAAGAGTGGGAGATACTTGTATATTTATTTTAGTTGAAGATAATCTGACTTTTTGGGAGAGCAGTTTCAACCCTGAAGCAGCGTCAATAACATCAAATATGACAACTTGCACTTCCACATGGTTCATAAATATGCAAAAGTTCTGTCTGTATCAGGGTTTTACTCATAATGACACTGGAGACACTCATTAGAAGTTATAGATATATCGAAGGTTTAAGTTGAGGTACAAGTTTGACCAATTATTTTGAAACGTGGCCAAGGTACTGTTGTTTTATGTCAAAAAGAGTTTAAAGTAAACATCAACTAGAGACCATCTTACAATGAGATCCCAGCGGGGATGCCAAATTGGGCCAGGGGCGTAAAGTCGGGGTGAGGTACTTCCAACCCTCCCTACTTCGGGCCCCCGTGCTCGGACCACACCTTTCTATGAACCCAGCCTTCATTTCGATCTCAACTGCAAACCTGTGAAGTTTTGTAACTGCATTTGCACTGTTGCGACGCCGTAACAGTGGCAAAATCTGTCTGTAGAGGCACATAAACACCTGGCAAAATACTCAAAACCACCTCTGTGGTATCTCCTGCTACAGTAGGTTTCTCCAGGGACACACACAGACTCACAAGGTGAAAACAACCTTTCTTTTTGAAACCCCGTTCCACACCCCAATCATTTTCATACGGCCCCCAAATCATTCAATTACTGTTGTCCAGTCACTTTTACTTACCTCCGCCAGTATTTGTGCCTCTTAGATCAAACTTTTTCCAGTAACTCTCAAACTCTCAGGACAGAGAAAAGTTCCCAAATTGGAGGGATGCTGTTCCTGCAGTGACGGTCCAGGCATCTCCAACACCAGATGTCCTCTCCGTCACTGGTGTCAAAGTGAAAAAAGCTCCAAGCTCTGTGCTGCGGAGGCTCCAGTCAGCTGTAGTCTGCTCCTCCTCACCAGTACTGGCTGCTGAGTCTCAGTGATCACAGTCTACGAGACTCTGCTGAGTTTGATCCCTGCCCTCCAACCACTCCTCTTCTTATGGAGAGGGGTGGGTGGAGGAAGGCAAGCAGGATGTTCACAAGTTATTCAGTGTTTTAATGAAGGAAACCGGGTGAAATCATAAATCAGTTCAGTTATAGTGTGTTGCTGGTACTTAGTGATGAGTTTATACTGTAGAGTGTTATGCTCTTCCATTGTTGTCTTTCAAACAGTGAAACAAAAACTATATTTGATATTGATCAGTTTCATTCCAACACGCATCCGCAACAATCCCATCACTTGCGCCGTATCTGGTTGTCAATGTGCACAGTCTCATAGATAACTGCACCGTGTTCCTCCAAGCTGTTACTCATGTAATGATGCAGAAGACACATTAAACTAAACCTTGGATCATTTCCTGTCAAATCTCGAGTATTTGCTGAGATTTAACTAAAGCAGGCTTTTTGCACATTAGTTTTGAATATTATGACCCGAAAAAACAAGTAGTTAACATTTTAAAAAGGGAACAGCCAGGATATAGATTTTCAAAACATTGATTTGTCCACTACTATATCATATAAAGCTGTAGATTCAAAGATTGGTGCACCTTGAATCCTTTGACAAGAGTCTACAGCTATACTATTCCAGTGGGAGAGTTGAACTAAAACACAGTTTACAACATTTCAAGTCAATATTGGACCTATTTTTCATAAGACACATATCTCCAGAACATTCTGACACTAAAATTGCATTTTTCAGATGGACAAATGTGGAGGAAATTAACTTTGTTTGAGACCTGTTGTCTGTCACAGCAACAAACTCTCACAAGATCTGGCAACGTTAAAGGGACACTGCGTAGTGTTTTACGTAATTTTTTCACGTAACAACTATTAACGAAGAAATGTGGGTACGTGGCTAACAGTGATTAGCTCGGGGCAGTACGGTGAAGGCATTAAAACGTCTTTTTTTACCATTAATACTGCTAAAAAAGCGCTGAATCATCCAAACCGGCTTTTTTAACCACTAATATTGTTCAAAATAACACCAAACCTCTGTAGTAGCATGAGATGAGTCCCTACACAGAAAACAAAGAACAAACAACGTAGTTAGTGAACCCAGAGTTGATTAAAAGAATGTTTAAAGACTTACCTACTGGCCCCTGTACCAGCTCCTCTCATAGTAAAGTCCATTCAAGTCGATTACCAAAGTCAATCCAAAAGGAAGGAACCCATTGGTGCTTCGTTGACTACTCAGTGATGTCTTTTACGTCATCAGTTTTTCAGGTACGTTGGTTGAAATCCAAAGTGCAGCACAAGGGGACACACGATGGCGCCATATCAAGTGATAAGTGCCAGTATTTCTTTCTCTTTTTAGTTTTCCTAAACTAATAAAACGTCAAAGATTTAGCACTTAAAGCATGTGAGAGTTGCTTTATATTATATTTTAAAGAACTTTGGCGCTTTGGTTTAATTAACAAGTGGGACGATTTTCAAGGATGGACACCTAAGTGATATTGATAATACTTTTCAAACAGATTTTTTTTATTATTACTTTCACAGAAAAAAGGGTTTTCCTCCTCTCCTGTGCCTCCATTCACCCTGTTGTCCCATGTGTGTTTGTTTGCCCTCTTTGACTTTATAGACGAGGCAAATATGTCGGAGGGGAATTTCTTTCGCCCTTTCACTTCTTCCACTGTCTGCATCATAAAGCAATTTTACAGTCACACGTACAGTGGTTCCACTGTGAAATGCAGACGCCTTGTTTTCTTTATGATGTTAAGATTGTTATCATAAAATCAATGTACATTTTTTTTTCAAACTGTACATTACTGACCTGAGATCTGTCTGGACCACACCTGTATTGGCCCTGAGTTGATCCTCCCTGTGAGGCTCAGATTTTCTGAGAAGAGTCTTACTCACAGGCCAGACGGCCATCAGCACCAGATGTGCTCCTGTGCTGATAGATTACCATCTCAGTGGAGCCTCAAGAACATCTATTAGATACACTGTGTAGTTTTTTTCCTGCTGTTTGTTGCTGCATGTGCAGTTCAGCAAGAGAGTTCAAGGGAAAGAGCTGCTTATCTTTGTTCAAACAGTTTCTAATCACTGAAACTGCACGGTGTTTACCTTTGAGTCCTCAGCTGATGTGATGTATTTAGGGACTGTATGAAAGGTATAAGGATGCTGGAGGGGGGTAAGGAAAGTGGGAAGGGTATTTTAATATTGATGGTGGCAAATCACCAAAGTTCAATTACAGGGTAAGGTGATGGATATCCAGTTAAGGGTTAGACGGGCCATCTGATAGACGGCATTTTCCTGTTGGGCTTGATGAGCCTTTTGTGCTGTCACAACTGTGTTTTTTACAAACCACAACAGCAACACTTGTATTGTTTTCACCTTGTGTGTGTGTGTGTGTGTGTGTGTGTGTGTGTGTCTGTGTGTGTGTCTGTGTGTCTGTGTGTGTGTGTGTGTGTGTGTGTGTGTGTGTGTGTGTGTGTGTGTGTGTGTGTGTGTGTGTGTGTCTGTGTGTGTGTGTGTGTGTGTGTGTGTGTGTGTGTGTGTGTGTGTGTGTGATCATGGTAAAATCTGGTCCTGGAGACACCTAATCTAATGGGAGCTACCACAGAGGTGGTTTTGAGTATTGTGCCAGGTGTTTATACAGTGCTATAACAGTGACACACACTGTTATAGCGTCTCAACCGAGCAAGATACAGCTACAATACTTTACAGGTGTGTAGTTTAGATCAAAATGAAGGCTAAGTTGAAAGATTGGTGCGATCTGAACAAGTAGGGGAGCAGAAAGTAGGGAAGGGTCCATTACCTCCTCCATTAAGGCCCCTGGACGTTTTTGGCGTTGCAGCTGGTGTGATCCCCCCGCAGGATAGTCTCAAGTGTTTTTTTTTGTTTGTTTGACCGGCCCATAAAACAGCTAGATCGGCCCATTGGTTTCATTGTTGGTTCTCATTAAAAAGCGCATCTGCCGAAATGGATAAGACAAAATGCCACAGAGGCATGGAGAAACTGCACGGCAAAATAAAGAGGCCCTTCAGGCAGAATTCAGTGGCGTCGTTCGGCCCGGTCGTCCGACACAACCCCAAATGTTTTATGAATAGCCCCGAACTTTTCAGACTTTTAAGTGACATCCTGCTCTTGTGGCAGCTTCTCAGTGTCTCTCTCTCCCTCTCCAGCGCGTGTAGGCAGCAGAGTGTGTAAGCAATCTCAAAAGCGCCCGTTGCACAGGAGGAAGAAGCGACTATGCACAGTTGAAGCAGGTAGTATTATGACATTTCACCAGAATGCAGGAAATGAAGTGTGTGACGCTCAAAATGTCATGTGTTTATTTATCCCTTCAGTTTTTAAGATTTGTAGAATATCTACATCTCAGCTAATCTAAAACTCTCCCTCTTGCCCTTTCGACAAATATCACCATTTGTTTATTGACCACATATTTGATTCTTTTTCCTTCTGCTGCTGTGTTCGTGTTTGAAACTGTGAAATGTTCTGCATGCCATGTGACGGCAAAGCTATCACAATATCACGGCTAAGATGCGAAGAGCAGTAGTCGAGCCTTGTGAGGAGGGAGACGGTCCTCTGGCTCAGGTTCAAACCCCCCGAGGCAACAAGCATCAAACACTGAAACCCTACATGTCTCAAAAACTTCAGTCTGCAATGAAGACAAAAAATGCTCTGTCTTGGGATTATTAACGTACATTTGAAGAACAACACAAACCATATTCCACATAAAAAGGGGAATATTTACAAGGGCAAAGTTAACAAGTACAATGGGACCCAACGGGACCGAAAAACCTAATGTTGAGTGAAATATATTGTACTAATAACAATGTAACCTCATACTGTTTTAAAATATGTATGTATAATATATCTTTTGGCATAAAGAGCTCAGTTTTCTGTCATTGGGAGCAGTGTTGGCCAATAATACATTACTTATGTGATTACTTATTTCAGTAAGGAGTAGTGTTTGTTTAAGGATTAATTAATTTAAAGTCACATTATCATTTTTCTTTGAAACTCTTAGAATCTGCAAATATGTTTAAAACATGTCTAATATTTTTCAAAATCATTCATCTTGTGTTGTTCTTTCACATAACAAAGGCTATAGAAGTGGGAAAAAAAGGCTACATTAAATCATTCCCTGATATATTCTTTCGTTGGTGTAAGGTTTGTTTCAGAAGTCTTTATTTCTCACTGTAAAAAAGTGCCGCTGTACTCTGCTATAGTCAGTCCCGTCTGTTGAATGGCGTTGAAGCCAAACTATTGACACCTGCGCAGTATACCCATCACACCGGGTATTAACGAGTATCTACTGTGTCTTATCAACATGTTATCTCTCAGCTGGCTTGCCACTTTAAAGGGTAACTCCGGCTTAAAACGAACCCCCTTTTTCGGCATGAATATACAACAAATAAGCCGTTGAGACAGTTTTTCCCGTTGATCACCTATTAACAGAGAAATCACGGAGAGACATTAGCAGCCAGACATGGCTAACACTGATTAGCTCGGGGCGGAGCGCTGAGTCATCCAAACCGGCTTTTTTAACCACTAATATTGTTCAAAATAACAGCAAACCTCTGCAGTAGCATTAGAAGAGTCCCTACACATAAAACAAAGCACCAACAACGTCGTTAGTGAACCCAGAGTTTATTAAAAAAAGACAGTTTTACAATGCTACAAGCCTTAGCAGCCGAGTACACCCATATTGATGTTGTCGGTGCTTTGTTTTATGTGTAGGGACTTTATGTGTAGGTTATTTTGAGCTGCATCAGTGGTTAAAAAAGACATTTTGGATGGTTAAGCGCTCCGCACTGAGCTAATCAGTGTTAGCCATGTCTGGCTGTTAGCGACTGTCTTGTTTTCTGTGTTAATAGGTGATCACCCAGAAAACTTGTCTCAATGGCTTATTTGATGCATATTATGCCGAAAAAGCCGGAGTTTCACTTTAAGTAGCGCCTTGACGCTGTAAAAGGCACATTTGACGGAGCTGGGATGAGTGGTAATCAAATGAGTAATTAATAAAGCGATGCAATTACTTTTCTAATGAGTAATATGTAACTTTTATACATTGAGTAATATGTAACTTTATTGACCGCTCAGGAATCTTTTAAATGATGAAATAGTCTACTTGACTCGGTTAGTTAACTTTGAAAGACATCAATGGGTCTTTATTATCTCCCATATTGGTGAGAATGTTTTACGTACTCATCTGACATATGTCCTAATGAAACGATTGGAGTTTATATTTTAAAGCAAAGAGCTCACTCTTTCTTTTCCAGCAGAACGACTTATCCAACAAGGACAAAGAGCTGACTTGTGTTGAACAAGCAGGGATTCATTGGCCTTAGTGTCAACAAGAGGGCACCTCACCTAACGCACAATACACCCTGTGAGCTCACTCTGTTCGAGGCAGGACATAATCACTTTACAGCTGATTTGTGCCAGCCGGTGTGTTTATTATGCATGTCCTTGTCCCCAAGAGTCCGAACAGGCTGGCTTTGCCCTGTAACCTTGTGATCAGGGTGGTGGGTTAAGAGAGTAATTAGCCTTTCTTCACTCTATCAATCCTTTGTTCCCTCTGCTTGGTCCTCAAGTGTCTTTATCCTTTCTCCACATCCACCAAGGATGTTGTGCTTTCAGTCTTTGACGTTTGTCACCAGGATTTACAGAAAAACTATGGGCTGGATTTTCATGAAATTTGGTGGAAGGGTGTAGCAGGGGCCAAGAAGGAACCTATTACATTTTGGACCAGATCTGAATCATATTTTTCACTTTCATTAACATTGCAAAATAGGCCGTTTGTGCAGCATTCATGTGGAATAATCGAAAGAAAGAAAAAATGAGTTCCTGGGAAAATGAACAATGATTAACTTTGTGGGATATGACATGTCATGGAGGAACTGTACTTTCCCAGTGCCATTTCACCACTGGATCTTTCTAAGAAGTTCCATTAAGAGACGGACTAATGTTTCTAGCTAAATATTCAATCATTTTAGTAAGAAATGAACCCTGGATTCCCTCTCGTGATCGTGGACTTCCCTGCAAACCCCAGAGAATTCTGTACTTTAACTATATGAACTCTACAACCATTCATCTGCTGCGGACCTCATCTGATTGATGCAAAAGGCTGTTTGGACGTAATATACTACATTCTGTCCTAGAGTAAAGTAAATGTCTTCCATCTGCATCAAGGGCAGAGCACACGTTCCCAACGCCTGTGATAGCCCCAGAGGTGGGACGTGTTGAACCCACAGAGCGTAGTACACCAGCAGCTCTCTGTTTGTGATTAACTGTTTTTTTCCCTTTCAGGTGAGTTCTTCTTAAACACTAAAGACGGTTTTTCTGTGAGATTCGTGGTGTTTCACCCTGTTGTCCACAGTCTATCCATCTAAAGAAATATCTTTGCAAACACTGAAAAAAAGACCTCAAGAGATGAGATCAAATTCTGCCCGCTTTCTTGCCGTCACACTGTTGGACAATCTCACACACGCTTCAGCTGGAGCGTACCAACACCTCTAGTAATAAATGAGTGCTCAACCAACCTTTGGGCCATTTCACCACGTGTTCTCATTAGTGATCGACCGGTATGGGTGTTTTTTGTTCGTTTTTTAGATTATTTTTTTGGCAGTTTTTCAAGCCTTTATTTTATTGGACAGACAGGATGAGAGAGAGAGGGGGAGACATGCAGCAAAGGGCCGCTGGTCGGAGTCGAACCCGCGGCCGCTGCCTCAAGGACCTTCAGCCTTTACATGGGGTGACTGCTCTAACCAGTCAATCACTGGCCGCCCAATATGGGTGTTTTTATGTCCAATATTTAGAGAGCAGATCGGCTGATGGTTGATATATACCGCCTTTATCATCAGTATTAAAAACAAAAACAGACACAAAATTGTTGAACTTATATGAGCATTTATTAAACACTGTTATTGTCTGAATTGTTTCTGTTTAGTCTGTGTTTAGATTTAGGCCATAAATCGTTAACCTGACTCACGCCAGATGAATTTCTTTCTGTTTTGCTTCCGCCTAGCTCCACTCATCCATCTGGGATGGCTCCATAGCAGAGGGAGTTGGGGACCAGTGAAAAATGGTCGAGCCAATCAGGACCACCGGGCGAGATTTTTATATATGTGATGTAGCGGAGAAGCAACTGTTTTGATTCAGACAACAATGGCGTCTCGCGTCGAGGAAGTTTGCTGTGCGCAAAGTTGCCTTTTATCCGCAAATGTTGCACAGACGTCATTGATCATTTACCAACCTTGTGCTGATTGCACCGCTGATGTATCCAAGATGGTGGCTGTTCTGTTTTCCATGCGTCGCTCTCATCAGTGTCACAGGTTGATTTTGATGTGAGTGGTTGAAGTAGCGCATCAATAAAGATTACGGACAAGTGGTTTATCCACTGATATGCAAGGATTTTCGACAAGGCCCAGCCTCCTGAAACACCTCTCCTATGGTGCGATCCCAGATGGATGAGTGGAGCTTGGTGGAAGCAAAGCAGAACCAGGATTAGGAGTGTGGAGGCTGGGGACACCCATACACTTGTATGGGTGAGTTTAGCTGGTTGAAAACTTACTTGGATGCTGACATCTGTGTGTAGGATGGCAAAATTGACACAAAGGAGAAGGCTTACTTCGGTCTACAGCAGCCACACTGACACAGCCTGCAAACACTTTGTGTTAGTCGGCCTTGTAGGAGCAGGCATTGGCCACTGCCGATTATTTCAAAATGGCATTAATCAACCTGATTAACTGATCCATAACTAGCTCTGATACAAAGTCACAGTCGGAGGCCATCCCCTCCTCTCTAAATGACTAATGATTTAACTTGAATGGCCAGCAGATGTATTGGAATTACAAGGCTCTTCCACAATGATAGGTGCTGTTGTCATTACAGACTAGCCTTGTTTCACAGATTGGAGCCTGTTGTAAAATGCATCCCGTCTTTGTCCTTTACCCCCAAACCATCTCCAGGATTTGACCTTCCCCCTGTTTAGAGACAAAAAGGAGACATTGCGCCCCTTTTGACGCTCCTCACATCAACATGATGCACCAATAAAATGACTTAACTGCAGCCCTCGGGGGCACCCCTGCAGTCAGGATGCAACGCTGCATGTGTGTGTGTGTGTGTGTGTGTGTGTGTGTGTGTGTGTGTGTGTGTGTGTGTGTGTGTGTGTGTGTGTGTGTGTGTGTGTGTGTGTGTGTGTGTGTGTGTGTGTGTGTGTGTGTGTGTGTGTGTGTGTGTGTGTGTGTGTGTGTGTGTGTGTGTGCGTGCGTGCGTGCGTGCGTGCGTGCGTGCCCGTGTGTGTGTCATCGTGCATGTTTATTCTCCCTTAGGCTATCTTCTTTTCTCTCTTTCACCTCTGTGTGGTAATTAACACTCTTGACATCAACACAAAACACTCTTCCAAAGAGCAAAATCTGCACGAGTAACAGAAGCACCACACACACAGAAGAAAACACGGAGAGTAGTTTGAAAAGACTATGACATGTATCTGTGCTGTTGCTTGGATACATGTATGGTTTTTTGTGCGCGAAACTAGTATTTCACACACATACAGATGCAAAGGTTGCACAGAAGCAGGAAAACAATAACATGACTAATTTGCTCAGCATATCCATTTGGGAACTCTCATTTGGATATATTTTGGGAATGGGCGATAACACTGGTTGCTGATTGGATACACCATCTGCCTGTCACCATCATACGGGCCAAATCAACCAATCAGATCAACTGAGCGTATCACGTGCTAACAGTGTTGAGGCAAAGTTAAAAAAGTAAACAGCATGTCAGTAAAGGATATTTGCTGTTTGTGTAATGCCAATTTACGGATAAAAGGCACAATTTCAGGTGCCCGGTCCATATTCCAACAGAACGATCTAAGAGAAAAAAGCGTTAGCAAGCGGCTTGCTCGATAGCTGCGCTCATCTCATCCTTGGAAGCCACCATGTTGTTTACACTGAACAGTCGCTTCTCATTGCATCACACTTCAAACTGCCTAAAAACCAACGCTGAGTGGTTCGGTCGCTGGTCAAACTTCTCCAAATTGTCTCCGCTGCACTTTACCAAACTGATCTGCAAGTAAAATACAATGGAGCTCCCAGATGGTCTTACAAGGCTAGGAAAACACAGGAACAAACACATTTTAGAATCAAACAATATGTGGACATGATCGAAAGCTTTGATATGATGTTATCAGCTTTCACATGATGTCTGTGTTTTGCATGCATGTATTCTGCACTTTGAGTTATAGATGTAAGATGTCCATGTGACTGTTTAAACAGAATCTGTGCAGTGATTCAAACTGTCTGCAGGTCTTTTTCCACCCACAATGGTCCTCCTTCTTCTTCCCCTGTTAAATCTCTCTTCCACACTTGAACTCTTGCCCTCAGTCCTTCTGACTTTCCCCCCATAAAGATATTACACCACATGCCTCCCTTCTGCGCATATATTATTTCTTCTTCACCCCCTCCTCCCCTTTGAAAGGAAAGATTCATCGTTACAGTCTTGTGTGGCTCTCCTTTCCTCCTCCTTAGAAAGCTCTTGTGTTTATTTGACATGTGGCCTCACGCATACACAACAGCACCACCAGCGTGTGAATCGATTAAAGACACGCTTTCACCATGGACGGGGTCAGGATCAGCACTGAGGCCCTTGCTTATCTTTGCAGAAGATAATACTGTAGTCTCATCCGCTGAGAGAAAGCAGTGGAATAGCAATTTTGCTCCAGTGTCGTCGTCTTCGGGACTGTGCGAGAAAGGATTCACTACAGGGGAATTTGACTTTCCTAATTCAATTTCTCCCTTCATCATCTCCCTCTCTGTCTCTTGTCCTTTTAGTAAAACCGGTTCAAAAATAATTATTACACTTCATTCCCCTAGCAGTGAAACTTAACGCATGATAGTCTTCACATGGTGTAACCAGTGATAGAGCAGTTTAGTGCATGTAATATGCTACACCGTAGGCGCTCTCTCTCTCTCTCTCTCTCTCTCTCTCTGTCTCTGTCTCTTTGTTTCTCACGCAGTCAGTCATCAGGCTATCTCTTTCCTCTGCAGAAACATGCAACATATTTGTTAGTTTTTCCACACAAACAGCACAGCTTTCTCTCTATGTCACATTGTCCTCATATTTCAGATATTTGTGGTGTTGAAAATAGTAAAAACAAACAAATCATTTGTCCATTATTTGCTTTTACTCTCGAATGAAACCCATCTGAAGCAAAACAGAGCACATTTAATAAAAAAATGTACTTATGCTAGCAAGTGCTGGAAAAGGGTAACCAAAGTGTAGTATATTTTAGAGTAACTATCCAACTTCAGCTAATTAACAAGAAGAGTCTAAAGCCACGCCAGCAGCGCTGTGAAGGTGGACGAAGCGTCTCCACTTCCTCCTTAAGCAAATGAAGCCAATTTAGCCGCGGTATCGAGGTCCCACCTGCCATCAAAGCTGTCAATCATGGCGTTGCACTCGTTTTTTATAGCATCAAATAACTAATAAATGCAAGCTAATCGCTAAAAAGGAACACTTGAAGACACATCAGCCTGATCTTTTTTTTAAAACACCTAAAATTAAAAATCAGTTCTGGGAAATAAATATTTGACGCTATGGAGGGGGGAGGGGTTTATGACCTATACTGCAGCCAGCCACCAGGGGGTGATCAAGATGTTTTTTGGCTTCATTTTTGGGGAGCTGTTATGTCGTCTATCTTGTCCATGATGCATACATGCTCACAATGACAATGCTAACATGCTGATATTTATTGGGAATAGTTTCAGTGTTCAACAGCTTATTTTAGCATGCTAACATGAACACAAACTACAGCTGAGGCTGAAGAGAATGCCATTTGTTTTTGCTGGTATTTGGTCATAAACTGTTTTGAGCAAATAAACAAAACCTGATGACGGTGCTGGTGGAAAGGTTCAGGTCATCAACGTTGTTCCAAATAATCCTGAGGGGAACATTAATGTTTGAACAACATCTCATGGGAATCCAACCATTTCACTCCAAACCACAAACTTCATGGGGGCGCTGGAGGAAAAGGTCAGGCAATCTATTGGATCACTGTTGTGGTCATTCGGTCTGGACCAAGGTGGTAGACAGACGAGCATCCTAGAGTCATGCCACTAGACTTAGACTGGACTTAGACTTTGCTTTATTTGCATTTAAAAATACAGCATCAGTGTACACATTAGAAGACATTTCGTTAACTTGGCTCACAGAGGAGTGGACAAAATATGAATATTCACAGAATATAAAATGCAGACTATAAAAACTGACATAACTTAAGAAAGGTTAAAATCTTACGTGCATGAAAAGTACAATGATACAAGAGTAAAGTGCAATAGAGGTGATATTGCACAATCGGAGGTAGCAGTATGTTGTAAACTAATGAGGATGAGGATCCCCTGGAGTGAGGGTGGACTGATACAGTCCATAGATGAGTTTATTTATCGTTCCTTGAGTGTTTATCCGTCTTATGGCCAGGGGGAAGAAACTGTCTCTGAGCCCAGACGTCCAGCTGTAGATGCTGCGGAAACCTTCTGCCAGAGGTCAGCATGGAAAACAGTCAGTGGTGAGGGTGGGTGGAGTCAGAGGAAATGTGTTGGGCTCAGTATTCAGATGTCTCCTTACTGTCCTGGTTTCAACTTCAAGCCTGGGTGCAGAGCAGAGATAGTGATAAACCCACCTCAGATGATAATCATGTGAGACTAAAGAAATGCAAACCAAATGTTAGAGAACTCTACATTCCTTTCAGGGGAGTTTTACTAAATGCATGGTGTCAGCAACATGTATCTGATACGGATCTGCTTCTGCAAAAACTATTTTTCCAGCATGCTTCTCTTTTTTTCTGCAGCTCCTCATTTGGGATTATTTTAATTGGAAGAAAAAAAAATAGTACAGCAACATTGCTTTTATCTTTGTTGATCTAGATTTGTGTGTGTCCCTGATATTATTTCCGATGTTCAGTGTAAGTCAACAACAGGGAAACAATTTCAGTAGATGGGCATACTGGACAGGCAGACTGTGCAGATATTTCTAATGAGATGGAAATTAACTCAGTTTGTTTTACCATCATGGCCAGAGTCTGCAAACCAATCCAAGACAAACAGGTTTTCATTGAGCATTGCACCCACCACTTTGGAGTCCGACCATTACGTCCAAAATAGAGGAAATCCTTATGCTAATTAAACACACTCATACAATGAAAGAAGAAAGAAAGAAGAATGATTGATCCCCGATGTGATAAACTGCATTACATGATAATCTCTTGACATTCCTTTATATGTAACATTGTAACACTGAACGCCGGAGGAAGTCTTTTCTTCCAGTGGCCATCAAACTATAATTCATCTCCCCCCGGTCAGGTAAGGAACAGTGGAGACACTGTATCCTGAGAAAATGTCACTTTGTCACTTTATATCATCACTACATCACTTTATTTAGTGGTACTGTCACTTACTTCAGTCAGAAATGCTGCTACACTTTACTGTACTTTACTGTAACTTACTTCAGTAAGAAATGCTGCTACACTTCACTGTACTTTACTGTAACTAACTTACTTCAGTAAGAAAGGCTGCTACACTTTACTGTTCTTTACTGTAACTGACTTACTTCAGTAAGAAATGCTGCTACACTTCACTGTACTTTACTGTAACTAACTTACTTCAGTAAGAAATGCTGCTACACTTCCCTGTACTTTACTGTAACTAACTTACTTCAGTCAGAAATGCTGCTACACTTCACTGTACTTTACTGTAACTAACTTACTTCAGTAAGAAATGCTGCTACACTTCACTGTACTTTACTGTAACTAACTTACTTCAGTAAGAAAGGCTGCTGCACTTTACTGTACTTTACTGTAACTAACTTACTTCAGTAAGAAATGCTGCTACACTTCACTGTACTTTACTGTAACTAACTTACTTCAGTAAGAAAGGCTGCTACACTTTACTGTACTTTACTGTAACTTGCTTACTTCAGTAAGAAATGCTGCTACACTTCACTGTACTTTACTGTAACTAACTTACTTCAGTCAGAAATGCTGCTACACTTCACTGTACTTTACTGTAACTAACTTACTTCAGTAAGGAATGCTGCTACACTTCACTGTACTTTACTGTAACTAACTTACTTCAGTAAGAAATGCTGCTACACTTCACTGTACTTTACTGTAACTAAGAGCGTACTCACACTGTCCTCCCGGACCGAGACCCGGACTTTAGGGTACTTGTCCCCCCTCCCTCTCCCCCCCGCCCCGTTTGTACTCACACTGCCAGGGCCGGCCAATGCTTCTTGCTGTCCATATGCCATCACGCCGTAACACGTCACACGCATTGATCGCGTGTGTGTGGCTTTGTTTACAAATCTTTCCATAGACCTCGGAGTTTTTGTGCGTCTTGTCGACTGTTTTTGAATATTTTCATCCGACCAAATCTGCAGTAAACACTCCACCCCCGCACCACACCAACGTGAACCTTTCACCGCAATTGTTGTTGTTGTTGTTAAATGTCCGCGCATGGTCCGTCCTTCTATTTACATGTCCGAACAGGCGGACATAACGCTATTGCCGTAGGGCTCGTGCTCGTGCCCATACACGTGCACACGCTCGTACTCGTACATGTGCAAACGGCTCCGCTAAAGCCCACCTCTTTCAAGCGGGCCGTGGACGGTCCGCTGGCCGCAGTTGAGCGCGGAGCGGGTCCACTCACACTGCTTAAAGGTACTAGACTTTAGCTGAAAAACCGGTTTTGGCCGCGGCCAAAAGGACAGTGTGAGCAGGCTCTAACTTACTTCAGTAAGAAATGCTGCTACACTTCACTGTACTTTACTGTAATCAACTTACTTCAGTAAGAAATGCTGCTACACTTCACTGTACTTTACTGTAATCAACTTACTTCAGTAAGAAATGCTGCTACACTTCACTGTACTTTACTGTAATTAACTTACTTCAGTAAGAAATGCTGCTACACTTCACTGTACTTTACTGTAACTAACTTACTTCAGTAAGAAATGCTGCTACACTTCACTGTACTTTACTGTAATCAACTTACTTCAGTAAGAAATGCTGCTACACTTAACTGTACTTTACTGTAACTAACTTACTTCAGTAAGAAATGCTGCTACACTTCACTGTACTTTACTGTAATCAACTTACTTCAGTAAGAAATGCTGCTACACTTAACTGTACTTTACTGTAACTAACTTACTTCAGTAAGAAATGCTGCTACACTTCACTGTACTTTACTGTAATTAACTTACTTCAGTAAGAAATGCTGCTACACTTCACTGTACTTTACTGTAACTTAGTTCTGTATGAAATGCTGCTACATTTTTAACACTGTTATCACTTATCGCTCCTTATCACTTATTTAGTTTGAATTTATTTTATTTCAACATGCTTCTAAACTGCATGCAGCGTATTGTTGTATATTGTATTTACCTACGCTTAACCACAATGTCTGTTTAACTCTGTCACACTTAGTTATTGTTTGATTTATTTTACGTTAGCTTTATTTTATTTGATTTATGTTTTTATGCTTATTGTCACTCTGACCCTTTCCCACCTTTGTATTGAAACTGTTGCACAATAATTTCCCTCGGGATAAATAAAGCTTCTTGAATCTTCAATCTTCAATCTTCAATGTAGGGAGTAGATTTGTATTGGACACATAGTTTTAATTTTAGCGTGCTGGAGAGGATACAAAATGTATTTTTTAGCCATACTAATGGGATGAGTCTAAGTGGTAATGTTGACAACCAGTCCGCCTCTTTGGTCCTGACCTACATGTCTCAACAGTTGTAGGAAGATCAGACCTTGGTGAACTCCTGATCTTTCAGCTCTTCACTAACCCTGTGACTATCTCTCCATCTACTGCATGTAATGGCGTATCATTTTGTGAAGACAGTCATGGTTGGCAGAGGATGTAGCTGACTAACTTTGACCTTCCCCTAACTTTGCCTCTAGCTCCATAATAAGGTTGACATTTGTGACGTTAAGTGAAATATCTCAACAGATATTGGATGGATTGCCATGACATTTTACACATGCATTCATGTCCCTCTCATCATTAGGCTTGTTGCGGTAGTCTTTGTTACCGGTGTTACAGTGTGCGGGCATCCACCGCATATATTAAATGCCTCCCAACTTAATTTTGAATAGAAATAAAGCCCATTTAGTTCTTTTTTACATATCAGAAGCACCCACGTACACACGGATAAGGAGACTCTAGCTGTTTTTATATAGAAAAGAGGTCACATTCGGCGGCCAGCTAAAGGCAGCAATTTGCTGTCCTGTCTTTGTGAAACCAAGGAGTAATATTCCTCCTTTCCCAAAAGCCGGCTTTCTGGGATAGGCGTAAACATGTGACATAACGTGAAGCACAACGTGTGACTTACAACAAATGCATTGGAAGTGACCGTCCCTGTGATCTGAGAATTGGCGCCTGTGAGCCTCACTGCTCACCGGACAGACGGGAAATGAGGGAGAGACAGCGTTGTCGGTGGTTAACCGTTTATTCCAGGCTTTCCCCAAACATTACTCAACATAAAACAAACTACACAAACGAGCAGCCGTCCCTCTGACGGCCGTGGTCAGGTGTCTGCTGCCTCTTTCTGGGTCGTCGCCGCTCGGGTCCTCTCACAGGACCCAGCCTACTGCAAGAGGCAGAACCAGGTTACAAACATGCTTATGTAGCTGACTGATTACCTGATTCTGTCCAGCTGTCTGATCACCGGCTGAGCCACTCCTCCCTCTCCTCCAGCAGCCGACACCTTAACCACACCCCACTGCCACATACCCCCACCGCCCGACTTAGGCCGGGATCCCACCCGGCCCACCCCCCCCCCCCCCCCCCCCCCCTCCGCGGAGCGGGAGAGAAAGTCAGCCACGACCATGCGGTTACCCGGCCTATGGATCACCTTGAATCGGAAAGGCTGTAATGCCAGATACCAGCGAGTGATCCGCGCGTTGGCATCTTTCATGCGGTGGAGCCATTGGAGCGGGGCATAGTCCGACCAGAGGGTGAATGAGCGCCCCAGGAGGTAGTAGCGGAGGGCCCCGACCGCCCACCGTATGGCGAGGCACTCCTTTTCCACGTACTGTAGTTCACCTCCCGCTGAGCCAGCTTTCGGCTAATGTTCAGTACGGGGCGGTCGATCCCCTCCACCTCCTGGGACAAAACGGCCCCCAGCCCACTGTTCGAGGCATCGGTCTGCAGGATGAAAGGGAGAGAAAAGTTAGGAGTGTACAAGAGTGGCTTCCCACAGAGGGCTCGCTTCACCCTCTCAAACGCCAGCTGACACGGCTCCGTCCACTGGACCGGATCTGAGGCACCCTTTCGGGTCAGGTCGGTGAGGGGGCTGGTCAACTCTGAAAAGGCCGGAATGAACCTCCTATAGTAACCGGCCAGCCCCAGAAACCTCCTGACCTCTTTTTTTGTCTTGGGTGTTGGGCAGGCCGCAACTGCTGCGGTCTTTTGCACCTGTGGCCGCACCTGCCCGCCCCCCAAGTGGTACCCCAAATACCGTACCTCCCTCAGTCCAACCGCACACTTCTTCGGGTTGGCCGTGAGCCCCGCCTTCCTCAGAGACTCGAGCACCGCCCCCACCTGCTGCGTATGCTGCTCCCAGGACTCACTATGAATGATTACATCATCCAAGTAGGCCGCAGCATATGCAGAGTGAGGCCGCAGTACCCGGTCCATGAGGCGCTGGAAAGTAGCTGGGGCCCCGAACAGCCCGAACGGAAGTGTGACAAACTGGTACAAACCGTACGGAGTGGAGAAGGCCGTCTTTTCCCTGGACTCCAGCGACAGGGGAATCTGCCAGTAGCCCTTGGTCAAATCCAGTGTCGTGAAAAAGCGAGCCGTGCCCAGCCGATCCAGGAGTTCGTCGACCCGGGGCATTGGATAGGCATCGAATTTGGACACCTCATTGACCCTGCGATAGTCCACACAGAACCGTATTGACCCATCAGACTTGCGAACCAGCACAATGGGGCAACACCAGTCACTGTTGGACTCTTCTATTACCCCCATCTCCAACATGGCCTGAAGTTCCGCCAGAACAATTTTCCTCTTGTGTTCTGGCAGCCGATAGGGTCGTGAACGCACGGTCACCCCTGGGGGTGTTTCTATGTGGTGGTGTATGAGGCTTGTGCGTCCTGGCAGGGGCGAGAACACATCAGCAAAACGCTGCTGCAACGAGGCCACATCTGCTATCTGGCTCGGTGAGAGATGGTCATCAAAGGGGACCGGTGCTGAATAGTTTGATTTTGCCACCTCCGGCCCCAACTCATCTCTCTCGATCACCGTAGTAGCCAGAGAAACAGCAGTCACCTCCCTCCAGGCTTTAAGGAGGTTGAGGTGGTAAACCTGTGTTGCTCCGCCCCTGTCTGACTGCACAACCTCATAGTCAACATCCCCCACTCGCCGTGTGACCACAAAGGGCCCTTGCCACTTGGCGAGCAATTTGGAGCTAGATGATGGTAGCAATACAAGCACTTTATCTCCCGGTGAAAACTGTCCAAGTTTTGCCCCTCTGTTGTACAGACGCTGCTGCCGTTCCTGGGCCTGGAGCAAATTCTCCCGTGATAACTGACCCAGTGAGTGGAGTTTTGCTCGCAGGTCCAGGACGTGCTGCACCTCGTTCTTGCTGGTGCTTGGACCCGCCTCCCAGTTTTCCTTGACCAGGTCCAAGACACCCCGTGGTTTTCGGCCGAACAGGAGTTCGAAGGGAGAAAATCCCGTGGAGGCCTGGGGAACCTCCCGCACTGCAAACAACAGAGGGTCCAACCATTTATCCCAATTACGGCTATCCTCGTGCACGAACTTACGAATCATGTTCTTTAGCGTTTTGTTAAACCGCTCCACCAGGCCGTCGGTCTGGGGATGGTACACACTAGTCCGGATTGAACGGATGCCCAGTAATTCGTATAGTTCGCGTAGTGTACGTGACATAAAGGATGTGCCCTGATCAGTCAGGATCTCTTTCGGGATCCCAACTCGGGAGATAACTTGAAACAGTGCCTGTGCAACACTCTTTGCAGAGATATTGCGCAGAGGCACCGCCTCGGGATATCGGGTTGCATAGTCCACTAGGACTAACACAAAGCGATATCCCCGTGCACTCCGGTCTAATGGCCCGATGAGGTCCATGGCAATTCTATCAAATGGGACCTCCATTAGTGGTAGTGGGCGCAACGGCGCTTTTGGGGTGGCCGGCGGATTGACTAACTGACATTCGCGGCATGATGCACACCACCGACTTACATCTGCGCGAATGCCCGGCCAATAAAATCGGGCCATGATCCGGTTCAGTGTTTTGTCATAGCCTAGGTGGCCCGCCATGGGGTTATGATGAGCCGCCTGGAAAATTGTTTCCCGACGGCTTTTGGGCACCAACAACTGGGTGAGTTCTTCGCCTGTCCGAGCGTCACGACTCGCTCTGTATAACCTGTCCCTAATGACAATAAAATATGGGTGAGTGAGTGCTGTGTTAGGGTGGACCTGGCAACCATCAATTTTCATCACTTGGTTAAAGGCATGACGGAGGGTCTCATCCCGAGACTGCTCAAGTGGAAAATCTTCCATGGGGGCTATCTGCAGGGCCCCCGGAGCCAGCCGTGCTGGCCCCGCCGGCCCCACGCCCCCCCCGACGGCGTCGGCGTGCGGCACCCCCGTCTCACCACTAAGCACGGCACACCACCCGCATTTCCCTGACGTACGTGACCGCACCCTCATAGTTTCCCCCGCTAGGCTAGCAAACCCCGGCCAATTCGTGCCCAAGATTAGAGGGTGCGTGAGGCGAGTACTAACTCCAGCCCTAACTCTATGCTTTTTCCCTTTAAAAAGAATTTCTAGAGCCACCACCGGATAATCGTGAATATCCCCATGCACACACCTCACCTTCACCCACGATGCCTCTAGCAAAGCCCCCGGTCGAACCAAGCGCTGGTGGATCATGGTCTGTTCACAACCAGAGTCTAGCAGAGCTTGGTGTGTACCCCCCTGTATACATACCGGTATACGGTACGTCCCTTCCGAACCGGGGGAGGGAGCTGGCGGTCCCGCAACCCGCACCAATTGCCCCACCTCCATGAGGGGGCACTCCGCCCGGAGATGGCCGGGCTGCCCACACCGCCAGCACCCCTGCCCTGGCGTCTGAGGAACCCCCCGGGGTGTCGGTCGATCAGACACGTAGGCTGGGCCCTGCGGAACAGAAGGCAGTGTGTTATTAGTGGACCAGAGCGGACCGGGCTCCGGGTGTGTGTGTGTGTGCGGGGCAGGGTGCGGTGCAGCGGCCGCCGGGAATCTCCTCCTCGGGGCCGGGGTGGGACGGCCCGCAGGGATCGCCGCTGGCCTGGCCTCCTCCCTCATGCTCCGCCGGGGAAGGGAGAGATGGTCCTCCGCGAGGACGATCGCTGCCTCGATGGTGGGGGGACGGTGGCACTGGACCCAGTTGGCGGTGGACGAGGGTAAGCCGGCGATAAACTGCTCCAGCGCCACCTGTCCAACGACGTCCTCGGCGGAGTGGGTCCCCGGCTGGAGCCAGCGCCTCGCTGCATCGAGGAGCCGCTGCGCGAAGTGTCCCTCTGGCGTACTGCCCAGCCGTTCCAGGATGGCTCTCTTCAGGTGGGTAAAGACGTGGCGAGAGGCTGCCGGCAGGCTGTGCGCGGCCAGCTGCGCCACGCCGGTAAGCAGGGGGAGAAGCCGGACCGCCCTCTCCTCCTCCGGCCACCCGCACGTCTCCGCCGTGCCCTCGAAGATGTCCAGGAACGCCTCCGGATCATCCTCTGCTGTCATCCGTTGAAGGGCAACAGGCGGAGGCCGACCGCGACTGGGCTCCAGGTCGGGCTGGGTGGCCGGGCGCTGCAGCAGCTCCTGCAGGAGAGCACGATCTTCCCTCTGGGCCGCCACGATGTCGGCCAGGGCACGGGACTGCTGCTGCTGGAGAGTGGTAGTGCTCTCCTGCATCGCGGCGAGGTGCTGGAGGGCCAGCGACAGCGGACTTTGGGCTTCCGTCATGTCCCTGTTCAGGTGCCAGATGTGAGCCTCACTGCTCACCGGACAGACGGGAAATGAGGGAGAGACAGCGTTGTCGGTGGTTAACCGTTTATTCCAGGCTTTCCCCAAACGTTACTCAACATAAAACAAACTACACAAACGAGCAGCCGTCCCTCTGACGGCCGTGGTCAGGTGTCTGCTGCCTCTTTCTGGGTCGTCGCCGCTCGGGTCCTCTCACAGGACCCAGCCTACTGCAAGAGGCAGAACCAGGTTACAAACATGCTTATGTAGCTGACTGATTACCTGATTCTGTCCAGCTGTCTGATCACCGGCTGAGCCACTCCTCCCTCTCCTCCAGCAGTCGACACCTTAACCACACCCCACTGCCACAGCGCCTTTCTCTACCGTGATGGTCGGCATCTCACAGATTTAGCAGGCTCCCCAGTTGCTCATCTCTACGGTGGATATTTTTTACGTTGCGGTTGAAGTGATGATCGAGTGATGACTTGTTGTCTCTCGTTCCTGTGATCAGCCGTTTCCTGCTTTTAAAACTCCAGGCTGGGGGTCGCACAACAGTTTACATCATCAACTCTACCCAATGTGCTGACAAGCTGCAAAACTCTATTTACATGGAAATCGAGACACCAATATGTGTAGGGTCAGAGCCGGCACATTGGGACTAAATCAGGCTGTTGATTTGCCGCGATTTGTCTGATAGGTGGACCAGGCAGGCAAACTGCCTGCTTGATGTCCTGTGTAAACTGATCCAGTAAAGGGCCAAACTCAGACAGTTGACTTTCTTATTCTGTGTCTCTTTGTGGTTATTTTGCATCTCCTTGTTGTCTTTTTTCATTCATCTTAGTTTTTATGTTCTCTTAAACGTTTTGCATCTACTTTTAGTGGTTTTGTGTTTTGATAAGGTTGTTTTGTCTTTGTGTTTTTTTAATGTCTGTTTTTTTTTGTCATTGTGCATCTTTTTGTGATCCCTTAACTTTTCATTTACTGTCATCCTCAGGTCAAAAATGTTCTTTTGTTCAACACTTTCACCAAATATCTGTAAAACTAATGTCGTTCACCTCAGCTCGACTTTGTGCTAAGTGCTAATTAACAAACCTTAGCAAGCTAACAGGCAAGATGGTGAACACGGTCAACATTATATCCGCTAAACTTCATGCCTATTGAATTATTACACGTCCTTAAGGCTGCTCACGCTTAGCTGGCCAGTTCTTTTTTCTGCTTATTCATGAGTGTCTGTGTTCTCCTTACATGGGTGACATGAGTCTTAAAGTTCAGTATCATTCTGGTCATAACAGAGAGAGAGAGAGAGAGACAGAGAGAGACAGAGAGAGAGAGAGAGAGAGAGAGAGAAAGACAAACACACTAAGTAGGTTAACACTGGAATGGGGTCTTAATAAGATTGCTGATGCATGCTTCCCATTACAGCTACACTGACTCTGTGCGTGTGTGTCTGTTTATCGTCCTGTGAATTATCACCAGGATGACAGTGATAAAAACCACCAGTGGGTATATACACATGTGCACTGCACATCTGCAGCAGTATTGATTAAATGAGACACACAGCCATACAGGAAAAGAGTATTCATCAAAATGAGTTAACCGTTCTGGGTGTGTTTGTATCTGTGTAGGAGAGGAGGAAAGAAACAATTCTGACCTTTGTCATACAGTAACATGTCAATAAAGTCAAGACATTGCAGCCAAGTCAGATTTAAAAGACACAGTTAGCCTAAGGAGTTGGCAGAGACCATAACAGTTAAAAGGAGTATAAATATAATCAAATCAAATCAAATCAAACTTTATTTATATGGCGCTTTTCATACAGAAAAGTATCGCAAAGTGCCTCACAGAGGTGTACAGAAAAAGAGAAACATCAAATAAAATCAGGGGAAGAAAGTTAAAAGAACCCAACCCTCCCACAGTCATGCACAGAGACATACACAAATATATATACGTTCATTCACACATTCACATAAACACACACAGCCATGCAGGCACACAGATACACAGACTCACACCTACATCAACGCTAGCTGTCACTACAGAGACATGGCCGGGCAGGGAGACCTGAGGTACAGAGGAGTCTAGAGGAAGCTACCTTTTGGGGGGCCAACCACATCGGGAGAGATCCCAGTCCAGGGTCACAGGGAGCACCGCCACAGAGACCAGCCCAACCCGAGCAGACAGGAGCCTCCGCACCGAGGTGCAGAGCCCTCTAGCCGCCCGGGCCGGAACTGTCCACGGGACAGCACCCCCCGCGGCCAAGATCAGAGACAACTCCCAAACTGGCAGGCCCCCTGAGGAAACACTGGAGATTAAAAACTGTTGCCTAACAGTAAAGGGTTAAAGTATGGAGGCTAAAAACGAGGGACTAAAACATAAAAGCATAAAAGCATAGAGGCTAAAACGTGAAATTGAAGATAAAAGCATAAGAGCATAAGACATGTAAATAAAAGCATGAAGGCTAAAACACAGAGATTAAAACAGTAAAAAAGGATAAAACGTGCTCTGATTAGCACTGCCTAAAAGAAATCAATTAACTAAAAGCCTGGTTAAAAAGATGGGTCTTAAGCCTCTTTTTAAAAACCTCAGCAGTCTCCGCGACTCTGAGGCTCTCTGGCAGGCTGTTCCACAGTCGGGGCCCATAATAACTGAAAGCCGCCTCCCCCTGCTTTTTGAACTAACCTGTGGTATGGTTAAAAGGCCGGTGCCGGAGGACCTCAGGGTCCGCGTCGGCCGGCCTTTTAGAAGAATAAGGCCTTTCAAAATCCAACTCATTTGATATTTTTCAGTTCAACTACTAGCAGTTATCAACTATAATGAAGGTGGGCCTTTAAATATTAAAGCACAAGCACTTAACACCAGTCCATCAATTCACATTATTTTTATTTCTCTCAATCATTGATTGCGATTGCAAGTCAATAAATTCATCACTGGCAATAATGTTACCATAAATTGCACAATCCCAGTGAATGCTTCAGCCTTAATCGGCCCCAATTTGGCTTTAGCATCCCATGTAAATACATGTCATCCAACCCCTAGTGATATAGTTTAGAGAAGAAACTGGACGAAGCTGATGGACGATAAAAAGACTTAATAACACATCCGTCTGCTACTTCAGCAACACGGACAGTGGATTTATCAATACACAGTTAGGCTACTGATATTGCAGAGCCATGGTCGGGGCCATGTGCCCACTTTAGCCCTGATTTTTCGCTCAACGACGGCTTTTGGAGCTCCCACGACAAAAGCCCTAGATCGCAGTCAAGTCGGGGTCGGGCTCAAGCCCAATGTGTGAACTTTCCAAAGAGGTGAGTTGAGCGGTGCCTCGCAGACGCAATCCAGAAATCTCGCAGGTTACATATCTTGAGTTGTCAGGGACTCCAAGAGCCAATGAAAGTGAAAGACACGGGCTGAGGGGAGACCTGGGGTGGGGTGCCTGTAACAACAGAAACTTAACAGTATATGTGGCCACTTACAGACCCCACTGCTCCTGGGACCGGCGAAGCAGCGAGTTGAAGCTCAGCTCCTGGCCGGAGGAGAAGCGGCCTTTCTGTTTGATAACGATGCACAAGACTCCCTTGAACGTCGGTTTCAAATGCACAGGGTTTTCAAGTGTATTAGACTTCAGAGTAGGTTCTAGCTTGAAGACCAGACACGCACATTAAATTCCTCCTGGTGAAAGATCTTGTACAACTTCAAGACTCCTGACAAAAGACAGAAAGTGGTGTAGTTTGAACAGTACAACAAACTGACCGCTTTGAAAGTCTTGGTAGTGGAAACCTGGCGTAATTCGCATGAACTTCAGTCAGATAAAGGACCAATGAGTCAGGCAGACTAGACTAACATTTCCACTAAACAACCCCTCTACCCCTGCACTTATCTGCTACTATTGGATGGAGAGGAGGATGGCAGGTCAACAAGGGGCATGCATTTTGGTCATTTTGCTAACAAGGGGATGGCATTCCCCCTAAAATAGCTACTGTATCATACGTAGTGTTCATGACAGATTGATCTTTGTGTGTGTGTACCCTGACTATGAAAGAGCAACCTCTTTAAAAAAAAAACACACTGGCCCCTCTGTGTCGGATATCAAATGAGCGGGCTTGATAAGGACGTACATTGTGTTCCTTTAATTGGTGTTGCGACCTAATTGGAAAACTTTTTCAATAAATGTGGTCGCTTTCAACGTTTTTTTGTGTGTTTCTTTGAATGAATGGGCTTTTCTTTTTAGGGCTGTGCAGTTATGAGAGAATGCTTTTGGTCTTTTTGTCTTGACAATTTTTAGTTTATCGTTTTACAAAAGCGAAAAAAATCTTAATGCTACCTACTGACCAGCGCAAATGTGATCTTTTCCATTATTGTCACATTATTGGAAAGGTTTTGTAGTTTCTCATGACTGCTGTTATTTTCTCAGAGATGTCTACAGAACACACAAAGTCAAAAACGGAAAAGAAGTAGGTTGTTAAGGGAGCGATCAGAAGACGGTTTACCAAGCTCACTTTTTTGGCTTTGAAATGTGAATTTGATTGTGTCAGACTGCATCTGTGGAGCGGAGTATGTGTCTTTTTAAGAAAAAGGAAGAGAGTTATGAAAGGCTTCTCACCTCTGACAGTCTGCAGCAACAGTGGCACGATTGTTCCCTCAGCAGATTACT
Source organism: Echiichthys vipera (assembly GCF_963691815.1). Taxonomy (NCBI): domain Eukaryota; kingdom Metazoa; phylum Chordata; class Actinopteri; order Perciformes; family Trachinidae; genus Echiichthys; species Echiichthys vipera. Next base: position 22,306,258 of record NC_139840.1, on the reverse strand, counting down.
GCGTGATATGAAGCCTCATGCTTTCACAAGACATGTGACTCTTATTTGGTTGAGATAGGCGAAGAGTTACGCTGTCAACTCTCTTTATCTTTGTGTGTGTGTCTGTGTGTATTATTGATCTGTGAACCCCTACGGTGGCCTACTTGGCTAATTTGCCACAGTGGTGTGTTCACTGGGGAACCTATGAAGCCACTCTGTGTAAAAAAAGACTCTTGACTGCAAGGAAACCGTGAAAGTGACACAAATTTACCCCTAATTTTAGCAGTGAGACTGAAATGTTTCTTGAGAATAATGCGTTCAACTCAACTACATTATTAAAGAGTGTTTGAGAGGTAACCCCACTGGCTGCCTGGCAGATGGCTGCTTACCCACACAGAAGCGGTGAGTCTGCACCGTGTTTAGGATTTTTTTTCTTTAAACTCATGACATGGAGCTCAAACAGATTAAGTGAGAATTTCTTAAACACATCAAGTAAAAATGAAGAGTCTGACTCACCGCAGGTATTAAGGCTCTGAGCAATAGCGGCTTCTTTGGATCAGTAAACGTTAGGCAATGAGCCCTTCCCTACTTTCTACGCTTTTGCTTACGGCGGCCTTGTTTGGACTACACCAATCTTCACGCTCGGCCTTTATTTCGATCTCAACTACAGTGAACAGCATATAAACACCTGGCAAAAAACTCAAAACTAACTCTTTGGTAGTTCCTGCTACAGTGTACACACACAGACCGCTTGTCCCTATCTGGGTCGCAGGGGGGGCTGGAGGCGATCCCAGTTGATATAGGGCGTGAGGTACACCCTGGACAGGACTATCTGGACAGTCTGTCACAGGGCACATAGAGACAAGCAGAGAGAGACAAGCATTCACATTCACAACTACGGGCAATTTAGAGTCATCAATTAACCCAACAACACATACTGTACATTGGACTTTGTGAGGAAGCCGGATAAAACCCATGCAGCATGAGCATGCAAACTCCACACAGAAGAGATTCGAACCAGGAACCCTTTTGCGGTGAGGCAACAGCACTAACCACCCCATCACCGTGCCGCCCACACACAGGCTCATAAGGTGAAAACAATACCAGTGTGGCTGTCACGGCTGGTGATTCAAGTCCCGTGAAGTGTTCGTCCACCTAGATTTTTAGCAGACCAACAGACTATTATAAGTCATCTTCCTATTTTTATCACAGCTGTTAATGTTAATCCTGTGTTTGCTGTGTATGTGTGTGTGTGTGTGTGTGTGTGTGTGTGTGTGTGTGTGTGTGTGTGTGTGTGTGTGTGTGTGTGTGTGTGTGTGTGTGTGTGTGTGTGTGTGTGTGTGTGTGTGTGTGTGTGTGTGTGTGTGTGTACTTAAATATAGGAAAGCTGTTGATGGTTGAGGTGCCAGGCTGTAATAGTTGCTGGGCCTGCACAGGATCACCTAAAGGAAAGTTGACACACTGAAACTGTGGAGAGTGTTTTGAACTCACCGCCCTGCTAAGGCACGCATTGATTTCTCTGATCCTGGTGCTGGATTTCCGGATCGGAGCAAGAACTGCTCCTAAGCCCCTGAACACACTCCTGTTGGCGCATATGAAAACCAGGAGCCGATTTGAGACTGAACTGGACTGGACTTGGTATTTTCCCCTGGTATAGTAGCTACATTGTACAGAAGCCCTAAAGCATGGGTGTCAAAGTGATCCAGTAAAGGGCCGTGTGGCTGCAGGTTTTCATTCCAACCAAGCAAGAACACACCTGGTCCAACAAATCAACTGTGTGAAGACAGTTCAGGTGATTGAGTAAGTGGAGTCAGGTGTGTTTTTGCTTGGTTGGAATGAAAACCTGCAGCCACACGGCCCTTTACTGGATCACTTTGACACCCACGCCCTAAAGGGTCATGCATACATACAATTTATTTCCTCCGTTTCTCGAGATAACGAGATAATTGATTTGATAGATAATGAATTGTCCATCACACCTGACACGTCATGCCTGATAGACTTCTCCTATCTTGAAGAACACTGGACGACACTGACAGAGGATTTTAGTTGTTTTTTTACTGTCATGAAATTGTTATCTGTATATGTATGTGAACATTGTACAACTCCTCTGTACTGGTATTTATGTTGATGTCATATAATGTTAACAGTTTAGAAAAAACAAAAAACTGTAGTTAATGAGGACGTCACTCAGGCTCACTCACGCCTCTAAAGCTGAAGCCTCTTAAATGACGCACACTAATGTGAACGCTATCTGTAATAGAATAAAGTTATTTCAGCCTGTGTCAGGCCTTGATGAAGAGATAAGTGAGGGTGATCCACTTTCTCCTGCTCCTCTGACATTGATGCACTGAATGAAGTTTCTTGCAATGATGTAACAGACAAGACTCGTTTTGTTTTCTCCAGATCTCAAATTAATTATCTCGTTCTCACGGGAAAACAGGGGGAACAAAATGTATGTAATGTTTGACCCTTTAGGGCTTCCATATTACATAACATTGGACAACTGAAAGGCCTTTTGATTTTAAATAACTCTGTCCTTTTATAGACCTTTTAACTTGTTATTTTTAAATAATAATAATTTTTATAATAATTACGGTGTCGTTCTGCCTGTATTTGTGTGGCTGGGGATCCAAACCTAAAATTAAATTGAGATTTGCAGACAGGCAGCTCTGCTACATTTTTTCCTATCTATTATTTTATTTTATTTTATTTAACCAGATAAAAACCTTCTTTCACAAGAGGATTCTCTTTCCTGGCCAAGTAGGCAGCAGCAGCACACGTCGTAGCAGCATTGATAAAGTGACAGTTTACAAACAATAAGTTCAAAGAGAACGATTAACAATGTACAAAAATGATTTACAGATAAAGTGCAGAATCTAGACCATGGAGTACAAATCAGAAACACAGGCACTGTCCAATTGTCTTGCGTATTTTGTCTTTTAGAATTGACCCAAAGAATTTAAATGGACTTGTACTTATATTTACCATTTACCATTTTCCATTCAAGCGAAATGGGATCCACCATTTTTAAGTCACTTTGGAGAAAGTTCAACGCGGTGGGAGTTCGGACACGAGGCACAGACAATTTATAGAGATCACAGGGACCCAAGACATAGTGGCTTCTGGTTCTCTGAAGATATGAACATAAGTAAGAAGGCACTGAACCAAGAAGAGCTTTATAAATAAGCTTCACCCAGTGTTCATGCCTGTGCACCTTCAAAGACGGCCAATCTGAATAAATGTACATGTCACAATGATGAGTTAAGCGTCTACAACCGGTCAAGAATCTCAGCGTACTCTATACGTTATCATCTCTCATCACAGCGTCACCATATGAGCACGTCTTATTATTGAAGCATCTTTGCATTCACAGGACCTGCTCGACACGTCGGGGCCAATAACCTTTTGTCTCACAGTCCATTTGTGTCTTGAGTCCGCGGCGCAGCGGTCGACAACCACTGTCTTAGATGCTTCATATGGATGCTAATTGGAGCACAGCAGAGAATCAGGACATGTGTTACATCCTCCCTTCTCTCCTACCGATCCCCTTCTCTTCTTGTCATCTTCTATTCTCTTTCTTCAGGCACTCAACCTCAGCTTCCACTTCCAATGAGGTTTTCTCCATATCTCCCCGCTGACTCCATCTAACATCATTCTCTCAGTTCATTCACACTCCCCACCTCAGTCTTCTTCTACCTCTCTTTTCTACTTCATCCTCCAACTCTCTCCCAAAACAAAAATGGGAGATAAACAAAGTGGAGAAAAGTGGTTTCAGACTGTGGTGTGGATGTGGGAGAGCTACGGTGTCAGTTAGCAATCCCACCAACGTCACCCACTCACATCAGAGGCCCATGTGTACGTTTGCCTCTGTTTGTATGGACTGTGCCTGCTGTGGCTGCTGTGCCTAAGGGCAGGGAATTTTAAACCAAGGAAACTGATACCACTGAATATTTGCATATTTCTTCCTTATCGGGAGCTGGGATATTAATGAGGGAAGCTGTGACTGAGCGGGTTATGGAAAGAGAGAGAGAGAGAGAGAGAGACTGGCGGTTGGGGATAGGCAGATGGTGTGTTTACTCCTCTGTTTTCATGTCTTAGCTGGAAGAAAGCACATGAGCTCTGCCTAGTGTTTATCCTCGGGAATTACATAAGACTGAACGCGTCTAACAAGGACACGGTGATGTTATGACAGTATTTCCTGCTCATCTGGCACTCTAGTTTCCAACTTTTGGGTGTAGTCTCCAGAAAGACAGATGATAACCTGAGAACAAGACGGGGAAATCTGCTGTACACCAATATTTAGAAAGAGCTATGAAAATTTGATGTGTTACAGAAATCGCGGGCCCTTTAAGTTCCTCAGTTTTTCAATTGAAGGAAACCACAAAATGCACTTTAAAGCTACCAGTTAAAAGAACAAGGTGTCTTTACATTATAATGAAAAACAAGATAAAACAGTTTTTCTTCTAGGATCCTTGGGGGCAATTTGACCCCATTCAATGTTTAACATCTCTTAATACATGGTTGATCATGTTTTTTCTAATTTTATGGGGACAAGTATTATGAATAACACAAAATAGTACTTACAAATATACTTATTTTACTTAGTTAACACACAAATATCACTTGATCCAATTAGAGGTCAATCGGAAAGATATTTTGTTTGTTTCCGTTTATTATTCCGTATTATTTAAGTGACGTCATAGATCTTTTTAATATAATTCCATTGCTAGGCAACATCCTTGGTCCTCGTTAACTTCCTGTCAGCTGATGCCATTAACATTCGCTGCAAAAGGAATCAAACTTAGGTATTTAGAATGCATTAGAAGATGTTTGGGGGGCTGTGTTTAATTTAAAATTATATTTAGGGAGTACCTGATGTAAAAAAACTTGAGTAACAACTTGGTTATAATAATTTTCTGGATGTTTAAGCTGCTTAAGGATAAGCGGTGTTAGGAAAATTTGAGAGTAACAGGAGGGTTAAAGAGGGGTCGTCTTTTTGCATGTTCCAAATGACCATGATCGCATTTTCATTGACTATCAAACATAGAAATTGCAATTAATACCAAAATGTTGCTGCAAACACAATAATACATTTGTGTACCTCACCTTAAACATGAACATACATTTTCTAAGAAATATATGGATCTTGAATATCTTATTAATGAATTATATTTACAGTGGGCCCAGTTTGTCTATGACAGGGTTAAAAAAAATGCCTAAAAATGATTATGATTTCACGCCTGCTGTGGGACTTATTTTTTAACTATCTACTATCATCCGATCATCAGAAATAGGTTTATTTGAAGTATTTCTGTTAAAAGTTGCATGACCCCAAAGGCACCTGTCTCAGAGAATCACCCTTAAAATACAACAAAGTTACTAGAAAATCACTTCTAAGTACTGTACCAGAGACACACTGCAAACCCCTGTAGGCGTGAGAATATATGTATGAAAATATGCTTATTCACAGAGTCCACGTCTTACACATACAGTACGTCTCACGTTTTATATGAAGCTATGCAGCCAGGCTACAGATAATTAGCATAGCTTGATACAACTACACCTTGTTGTTTTTACACTTTAGTATTTGTAGATTCAACGATAAAGAGGTGTAATGTGTTAGTGAGCTTTAAATGGGCTGGTAGATGGATTTTTATTAACCTGTGGTTGAACAGAGCCAGGCTAGCGGTTTCCCCCTGTTCTCAGTCTTTAAGCTAAGCTGAGCTAACTGAGTCTTTGCTGCAGCTTCATTTTAACAGACAGACATGAAAGAGTGCTATCAACCCTCTCATTTAACCCTAGGCAAGAAATTTTAATTTTTTTTAATTTAAATAAGTGATTTCCCATAATAACAACTTTAAAACGAAGCAAAAAGCACTAAAAGATAACACGCAGATGTCAGAGGGACATTAAAGTGTCTTAATAAGTGGCACAACGTAACTTTCCCAGAGTCAAAGAGGCCAAACACGTGGAACAAATCCTTTATCTCCTTTAACATTCACTCTGTTGGCCTGTTCCCGTCTTAATGGAAACAATGCAGCAGCATTACCAGCGGCTCAGCCTTGTGATCCTGTCTCCCAGGGGTCCCGGTCCCCTTCCAGTGGTGTGTGAAATGTAGGTCGACTGCGCTGTGATTTAACAAGCCTGTTGTTTGTTTGGATGAGGAGTTTTAGTCGAGATGAATCGTCGACTCAGGCACTTGAACATGTTCACGGGTGTATCTGACAAGAAATGGTGGCACCTTTCTCAAATTGTTTCTTAGTGATAATGATAGACAGCTAGACGGATCTGAGAGACTGAGAGACGCTACAGTGAGGTATAGTGGGGCTCAGAGTGTGTTGCTGTCGTACTGTTTTATGCTTTTCAGCTTGAAGTAAAGTTGAAATATCACAAAAACACGTTTTTGTCTCGGTGGAGAAGTGATGTATCAATAACAACAAAATGTGACAAGGTGCAATGGAAACATGGCGTACATGAAGCGTGACCTTCAGACATGTGACTCGAGTCATTTGGTGAATGCAGCATATCCGTGTGTTGGGCTGGATTCATACCTCCGGGTCCGTTCCAAACGTTGTCTCCGGTGCTACCCTTTCAGCGTTGTTATATTGAAGTGTTACGCAACACATCCTCTAGAGGGAAGTGCCGTGTCGCAAATTACCGGCATCGACAATCGCAAACATGGTGTCTGTAGAGGAGATGATTTTGCTGTTTGTCCTCCCAAATCGGCAAAAAGGCTGCAAAAAGTGTACAGGGCGGTGGCATGTGAGACCACTGAATGAAAACTGACACCTTAATAGCAAGTTTTTTCTCTGGTTTTGCCGATGAGAGAGCTGGATGACTTCAAATACTTTAGGATGTCCGCCGCTACTTCTTCTTCTTCTTCTTTGAGTTTTCTGGCGGCTGTGTGCAGCTACTTTCGATGCTTTGCTTTTTAGCTTTTTAAATTTCCAGTTCCAACTCTCCTCTTTGTCGATTTTCGCGAACGATTAAACTGACTCTATACTGATTCTATACTGCAGCCTCGATTTCCGGAGGTATGGCTCTGTTTCCTTCGGATTCGTAAGCTTAGAGGCGGCCGACCCACTGACGGATGAAACCACCTCAGGCACGAAAGCGTCCATATCCCTATTTACCGTAGGGTGGGAGTGGGCCTTTAAGGCTCATTTATGCTTCCATTTCGTGCGTAAATAGAGACTTACGTAACGTTGTGCCCTCATGCTTTTATGTGTCCTTTACGTTGAAACGAATGTTGAGCAAAACACTGTGGACGGGGAATTCCAGACATTGGTTTTACAGATGAGAGAAATTGAAGACAAACGTAGCTTTCCGTATTTCAGGATGTACGTCTGGGCTTTTGATAACTGGCTCTCTCCTGCTATTCATGGTACTTTTTCGTGTACAGTGCCCAGCACTTCCTCCGCGATTTCCAGTGGTACTGAACGTTTGGTACCACTTGGTACGCATCTGCAAACTTGAATTGGATGAAACTTGGCAAAAAGGATACGTGCCGAGATACGGACAAAATGTACGCAGAGTACGGACAGAAGGCTCCGTATCCGTATGCGTGTCTCTAACGTAGCTCATACATGAGCCTTTAGGCTGGTAGACCACTAAGATGGTGGACTATTTACTGTGCATCTAGCCTGGAAATGTCGCCACAGACACCGATATTGGGATACTCAGTAAAAAGAAAGGCAAGTAGAAGTGCTTTCACTAGTGGGTCATACAATCACTCACCATTGATACTCCCTCTTTGATAGATAGTAACCTAAAAACAATTAAAGAGATGAAAATCTTACGGAGTACATCTTTAAATATTAGTACGTGTCTAATAATGATATTAAGGGCCACTTTATCTAACCTGTTCAGAAAGTATGACATTATTTATTTATTTCTTTAATAAGCATTTTCTTTTGCTAATTTCCTGGAAATTCGGTTCAAAATAAACTTCATTTGGATGGAAACTTTGGTTTTTGGGATAGAAAAGTTTGACCTTTGGGAATTACACCTTCATGTTTTCAGTTTTGGTTTGCTTGGTTAGAAGAGGAGCTTGATACCACTCTTTTGTCTGTATGCTAAATATGAAGCTACAGTTGGTTAGCTTAGCTTAGCATAAAGACTAGGAACAGGGGGAAACAGCTAGCCTAGTTCTGTTCAAAAGTAACCAACATGTTACATCCTGTTTGTTTAATATTAGTCTCACAAACTTATTTATTTTTTATTATTATTATTATTATGTAGGTTTTGTTATTATCTTCTAGCCACCTCTACAATATTCCTGCAGGGACTTAGGGCGCACTCACACTGTCCATCCGTACCGTGCCCCGTGCTTTAGGGTACTTGTCCCCTCCCTCTCCCCCCACGGCCCAGGCCCGTTTGTACTCACACTACCTGGGCCTCGCGCGAATGCTTCTTGCTGCCTATACGTCATCACGCCGTAACACGTCACACGCATTGATGACGTCATCGCGATGCGTCGCTTCGTTTACAAATCTTTCCATAGACCTCAGAGTTTTTGTGCGTCTTGTCGACTGTTTTTGAATATTTTCATCGACCAAATCTGCAGTAAACACTCCACCTCCGCATCACACCAACGTGAACCTTTCACCGCCATTGTTTTAAATGTCTGCGCATGGTCCCTCCTTCTTTTCTCTATGTCCCGACAGGCGCACATAAAATGACCTCAGAACCGCCGTAGGCCTCGTGATCGTACACATGCGCACGCTCTTGCTTGTACATGTGCAAACGTGCTTTACAAAAGCCCACCTCTCCCAAACGGCCGTGGCTGGCAAGCGTGCCGCTTCTAGCCGCAGTACGGTTGCGCTCACACTGGTCAAACGAACTAGACTTTACCCGTGGAACGTCCTGGGGCACGGTACGGAAGGACAGTGTGAGTGCGCCCTTACTGGTATTCGTCTCTTTCTGTAGAATTATATCTGATTGTTTTTTTTTTAGGGAAAATCGTTCCTAAAGCATCGTTTGACATCTTTGCAGAGTCTATTGCCTCCCCTTGTTTGAAATCCTCACTTTGTCAGCTTGTTCTTCACACACCAGACGTAGCTGTGTAATTCATCACAATATTCACTACAGGATGACTTTCAAATTGCAGAAGGCTGCAGAACCCTTTTTTTTGTTTCTCCCGGAGAGAAAGATCTTTCAGACAGACTCCTAAAGCAAGGTATTTTCATGTTGTGCAGGATCTGTGGCCTGTAAACAATGTATTTTCAGGAGGGAAAAGCATTCATTTTACTCCAAACTAAACACCCCGGCGTTTTCTGAACATCGCTCAAAAGCAGAGAAAGAAAAAGCTGCTCTGTTGTATTTCGGCCCATATCTCAGCTGCAATATTGAGCAGAAAGAAAATAGCAATAGGCCTGTAATTTTGTTTTCTTTGTCAGCGCTGTGCAGCCCAGAAGCAGCACGCTCCTTGTTCCAAATGCATGAACAGACTACGATAGATTTCTCTCCTTTTTTCCATCTGCTCGTCCGTTTATGCATCCATACATTCACCAGTGTTGCAGCGAGCGGCGTTCTCATCTGAGAAACGACTGAAAGAACCAAAAAAATAAAGTGTCAGGGTGTTTTGGAGCAGAGAGCCTTATCCCTCTGACACAAAAGCTCACTCTGATCCCTGGAACACAATAGAGCCAGCCGCCCTGCACCCTTGGGCCAGGCAGCAATAATACCCATAATGCAGCATGTCTGTGACTGCCGGAATCCCTTGTGGCCGTACTTGTCCAGCTTGTAGAGGACGGCGCCAGAGAAGCCAGCGATGCCAACCCATTGATGCCAGATCCTGGCACACACCGCTCATTATTCCTTATTCTCTCGTTCAGCTCGCCGTATGAACAGTGAGGGATGTTTTTGTGCTGTGATTTGACAGAGATGTCAGACGGCCTTATGAAGCCAGGTGCCCTTCAGGTCTTTAGTGTACACACACACACACACCCACACCCACGTGTTTAAACCAGCGTATAGACCCTCGTGTCCTCCATCACACTGTGCTTAAAACTGAGTTATTCAACGCAGCCATGCTTGTCACACCAACAATAACTTGGCGGTGCAGCTCATGGTGGCTTAGATGAAGCAGATACAACAATCACAGTTCTCACACAAGTAATAAGTCCCATGGTGCAGCTCCCTAAATAAAAGAACAAGGCACACACACACACACAAACACAGATACTGCGGCTTCACTGCAACGTTTCCCACTGCACTCCCCCGAGCTTTCATCATCTCCTCAAAACAACTCTGATGAAGGAAAACTGGGAATTTACCCACAGAAATAAAAGAACAATTACATCTTAAGATTCCCCCTGAATAATTCATGAGCCATTGTTTGTGGGATGCAGCGTGAACATGTGTGTTTGAAAGGAACTGGGCAATCCCTCAGACACTGTGCTAGATTTGTGGCCTCAAAGTTAGAGGGCTGGGAATTTAACAACTCATAAACCGCGCTTCTGGTGGGCCAGTGTGAAGCTCCACAGCGCCACACTGTGGTGAAAACAGAGCACAACAATGACAATAACTGTTTTTCCTCTTTTTTTATTTCAGATATACCGGAGCGACAGCAGCATTTACACCAACACCCAAAGTAAACTTACACTTTGGCAGCAACGGCAGCTCGCACACGACAGCCAGCAGCGTATTCATTCGGCACAACGAAAGCTCACAGGTACAGTAAGCATACAGCGTGCAAATACAGCATATGGAAATACACTTTTGAGCAATATTCATCGTCACATGATCACATGTAGGCTTCAGCAACGTGCATGATAACAAGAAAGGGAGTCAAACCTCAGCTGCCCCTGGTTATATTTACTGTCTGCACTCGTTGGCATGAGGGACCACTAGTCTCGCCACATATGGGCCTATGATGTGTGTGTGTGTCCTGTCTGAACACCCACACTGGTCTTCAGGCTGTTTATACGCCTGATATTTATTACAGTACACAGGGATGTATTCTTGGCTCTTAACTCTGTAAATACTCCAGAGAGATTCTTAGAATAATACATGATTTCACCTTTCCACACATCCAACTCCCAATTTAGAAATGTAGAAAGAAAAAAAACACATCCTAGTCCAAGCCTGTTGACTCATGCACACAGACGTTTTTCTTTTCAAAAAGGGAATGATCACGCCGATTGTCAGCTGCTTTCCGACATTTTCAGTCCTTATGCAACTCAGCCGCAGACATCCTTCGTCACAGACAAAGGCACTCAATTTGGAGACCACTTTTAAGTGTAGAAGACTGAAAACTCATGTGGCATTAGCGCCAGATTTAGAAGCCGTTTCAGGCTGAAAAGAAAGCATATAGAAGAGTCTTAGACTGAAATTTCCCATTTACCAGACAGATTTGAATAAGTGGTTAAAGCTTAATATTGCACATGGATGTGCGAAAACATCAGATCTGAGCGTCTTCAACACTTGCCACAGGCTTCGGAGACATGTAGCCGAAACAGCAGCAAATTCTCACGCCGCCAATCATACATGGGTCTACATCAAACCCCTTTCCCCGTTCAGTGGCTCCATCAAAGGACCCGTCACCATCCAGCCATTCAAGATTTTGGTCCTCTCAGCTCGCCTCGGAGCGTGAGCGCATAGTCGTCTATCCTTCAACGCCTCGTCCTGTCGGTCACACGTTGATCTTCTTCAGCTGTTCATATGTGAGGAAGAACTTGAGAACGGAGTAAAGGAGCACAAGTGAGAGAAGTGGACGTTTGTTTGTTGAGTGTGGGAGGCTCTGGGAGGAATTTTGGCTCTTTCTGTACTTCAGCTCAAAGCCTCCCTTGTCACCGTGTCCTTGTTACCTCAGACTACTCCGCTGTAGCGAGTCAATAATCTCATTACGTTTTTCAGGAGTGTTTGGAGCACAATGACAACCTGACATTACTTCTCTTCCCTCTGTAACTCTTTGGCCTTTGCAGAAAGGCGTTCACAGACTTGACTCTCCACTCCTTTCTTCTATCTTCCTCTTACCCCCCATTGAGGCCCACCCAGGTCCTCTCTAACCAGGGGCAGTGGGGTACCGAGATATTATTTCCACAAAGTTACATAAGAGAGTTAGCAACCATTAAGCTCAGCTTCCCTCCACAGGCGCCTGGCTCATAATGCCATACGTCATTAAATACATAACAGAATTTACAACTTTCCCTGCTGATTTCTTCAGCTCAAAAGATATTGCATCACAGAGGATCAGTGTAAACAGAGTGGTGCACTAATGAGATGGTTAAAGGATACAATGATGTTCCACGGTCCCAGGCGGAGCCAGTTGGGAAAGAAACCCTTGTAGAGGGCCATGAAGCCCTCGGAGCGCCACGTCTGAAAGGAAAACAAACACGTTAAAAGCCCATTTTATCTTGTTATCCTCTGATGATCTTTCTGAAGTCCTCTTTGGGCGCTTTTGTTCTTAACTGCGATCGGGAAATAGTTGACATAAAGGTCTGATCTAGATATTCAACATTACTACATTTCATTAAACACTCTCACAGGCACTTCTTCAACAACAGGCCATTGATTATCAAGTTTAAGACTCGTGTGATCCACTGTATGACTACATGTTCGTAAAGAGACCGAAGAAAAGAGGAAAAGTTAAAGTTGAAGCAGTAAAGGGGGGGATATCCTGACTTTTAGTCCCGAGTGGGGGTCAAGCTTTAAAACACTTGATCCTATATTTTCCAGAATGAAACCAAAAGTAGATTTTTGTTGTCGAGCACACATCTTTTTCATTAGTCCAGATTTTAAAAGCTCCCTCCAGATCCACAGAAGACATTATCATCGGGCCGAACAGTACTGCACATAACGAGTGAACAGATCTTCTGTGGAGTGCTCTTTTAACACAATCTGAACAGAAACGTAAGAAAGTAAGGTGAATGACCTGCAGTATACAGTCCAGTGTTCCCTGGTACAGAGCTACTCCTCTCTGGTTCATCATGCGTGTCCGGACTACATCCACTGGGTTCGAGGCCAAAGCTCCAGCCAGACCGCACGCAAAGCTGGACCTGGGGGAATGACAAGACACAGGTTCAGATGATAATCTGTAGATGCTTTCATTTTGTCCCTTTATTTAATCTTTGGTGTTTAACAGTCATCGCTGAGGTGTGTGTGCTGCTGCCAACAGTGGGTTGCATCATGACTATTGTGTTGTATCGACAGCTGACATCAGAACTGACATGTCTGTGATTTCAAACCAGTCATTTTACCTCTGCTGACTCTCTTCCATCACAGTTTAGCTCATAACTCATGAACGTGGCTACGTAACAGGCTGATGTTGAAACAAGAATATGACAGGAAATGCCAAACTTATTTTAAATTGCATTTCATGGATCTTAAAAGTATTTTCTTAGTATTATATTAATTTAGTTATATGTATTTTCCTGTTTGTTCCTTTTTTGAGATTTCGGAAAGTACCACCAGAGAGAGTTTGAGTACCATCGGTGGTACAAGTACCGCTGTTTGAGAACCAGTGGTCTATGTTGCGCAGCCATGCAGTGCACTGTGGTAGCGCGTTTTGAGCAACTGCTCATTTGCGTAAAGTTGCAGTTCAGGCTACTTTATGCAAATCACGGGTGTCCAGCGAGACTTGCCGCCTCGCAAAACTCACAAAAATATTTCAAACAAACAGTTGAAAATGAAGACAGATTTAGCAACTGCATAGCTTTTTTTCTCACATAAAATGTTTTCAGAAACACATTTCGGTGAACTTTTTCCATAATATCAGAGAACTCAAGCATGCATTACTGGAAAGCAGGGCGACTTCTCACAGGGAAAAACGCCATTGTGGACACGTACCACAAGATGTTGAAATGTGTCCTGCCCTGACAAGCAATTTCCTCTGAGTGATAACATCACACAAGAGACAGGAGGAGCGTCTCAGGGTTGCTCAGAAAACTTACACAAAGTGTGTGTACACGTTGTCCCCCATGTGACCCGACAGGATCAGATGCTTCTTGGTTATGTCATAGACTGGCAGCTCGACCCCGACCACGATGGCCGCCCGCTGAGCCGTTAGAGAGACACCCTGAAGCAGAAAGAAAGGGAATGTTACAAGATTTGAGTATTAAAGTGAAGAGTCTGTACTACCTGTAACAATAGGTACTTTTATACAGAAAAGACAGAAATTGGCCGTCCCGTCCATGTGAAATGAAGGCATAATTATCCTCCTTTCCAAAAAGTTGGTTTTCTGGGATAGGCGTAAACGTGACACGATGTGAAGTACAACGTGTGATGTACAACATGTGCGTCGGAAGAAGTCACCGTCTCCCGTGATCTGAACATTTACGATTTTCTTTACCGTGATGGTCGGCATCTCACAGACTTCCAGTTGCTCATCTCTACGGTCAATATTTTGCTCTCGCGGTTAAAGCTATGATCAGGTGATGACTTGCTGTCTCTTGTTCCTGTGATCAGCTGTTTCCAACAGTTCACGTCATTGACTCCACCCAATGTGCTGGCAAGCTGCAAAACTCTATTTACATGGAAATCAAGCCACCAATATGTGTAGGGTCCAAGCCGGCACATTGGGGGGACTAAATCAGGCCGGTGATTCACACCAATCTGTCTGAATACGTGAACCAGTGTAACAACACCTTATGACGGGGCGATATGGAGAAAACCAAAAATCACAATATCAATATTGGGACATTATTGTAGGGTTCACTATTAGTACTTTAATTCAACATATACACAATGAAATGTTTGATGAATAATCATCAGTAAAGTGGATCTAATGACTAAGTGGGTGAAGGTAAATAATAGAAAATTTTGTATTTTGTATTTATTTACGGTAACCAGGAATATTCCCATTGAGATTTAAAATCTCTTTTCCAAGGGAGTCCTGGCCAAGACAGCAGCATAAACACACAAGTTTCACATTTAAAACCAAAACAAACAACTAAACATGACACACAACTTAACATGATAAATCAAGAAAATCAAACAGCATTAAAAATAAAAAGCAGATCAGTGTTCAGAGACAGTACATGTGTGAATTGCATTTAAAAAGTCCTTAATCCTGCTTTTGAAATGGCCCGTGCTGATGAGGGATTCCAGTTTAAAATGATCCTGGAGTTTATTCCAAGATAAAGGTGCTAAATATTTAAAAGCACTTTCACCAAACACAGTGTTGGTTCGAGGAACATAAAGTCTGGTAAGTTCAGAAAACAACATCACTTCACGGTAATGCAGCCTTTAAAACACACACAGATATCCAAAATCTAACATATTATCTTGTCTAATATCACTATATAGATGTGATATTGATATACTGCTCAGCCCTACCTGTAACCCATGGAAACTGAGGTAATCTGTCTATGCAAATGAAACATTTTTCAGGCTTTCTGTACCTTCCACAGTCCTCTTGTTCCCTCCTGCTGGTAGATGTTGATGAAGTTGCCCATCATACTGCCCTGGATCACATTTCCCTGAGCCTGCATTCGGATCTGGAAGAACAGACAGATGAAATGTCCATAAACTTGGACTTGAGACAATGAAAGTAAACACGACCAGGGTGGAATGCTCTAGGTTCTCTAAGCCAAGTACCGTGGTGTATTATTCTGACTACCAGTGGAATGCAGAGGCAAAAAACATTAGAAGGGATTTTTTTGGCGAGCACAATGTCCTGATGTATTTTCCCTATCCTCGTTTCCAGGAATTCTCCAGCCCCTGCTTGACTTGTTTTCATTTATAATGGCTGCTGTTTCTTTGGTTTGTTTGTTTGTCTGGCTCCATGATGACTTGGCGGGTGCAGTTAGAGCACACCGTGATGGACCGCAATGTTCCAAACCTGCAGCTATTGCCATCAGTCCGTTAACCACTAACAAACAAACGTGTTTGACAGGGTACGGTGAGAAGAACCCGGGCAATACATTATGAATATAGAGAAGCCTGTGCACAGACACATCTCACCATATCGTTTACAGAACAGCATGTTAAACCTCAGGGACATCAGTCTATAAATAATCCACAAGTGGGGTTTTGATAACTAAGATGCCCTTTACTCCAGTCGGCATGCTACAATCACACCACTCCCACAAACTGAGGCGGTTACGAACTCCACAAAAACAATTACTGAAGCACAGTCCAGCTCATGGCTGCAGGAGTACACAAAAAAAAATGAGCTGAATATTTACTGCCTGCGGCAGTTCCAAAGAAATGTCAAACCTGCTCCACTTGCTTTTGTGAATAACAGAAGAACAAGAAGCTACAAGTCAATCTTTACGTGAGCAAAAAGCTAGTGAGGGAGAAAGCATTCAGTAAAAGTATGTATAATAAGTATAATTAGGTATTGAAAATGTTGTAAATTGTGAATTATATCAGGTTATTATTACTTGTGCATTTATGTACTGTAAAAGCAGGATTTTACGATTGTTTTCGTTCAGGAGTGGTGCAAACTTTCCATCTGCAAGATTGTTTTTAGAAGCACTAATATGAGGTAGATGCACCACCGTTAAGATATAGTGTCAGTTTATGCAAATATGATAAAACAGAAAGTTATGTCATTGGAGTCACCAACTGAACCAGAATGTGCAGTACTGGAAGTGATAAATGTACTTTGTAAATGCCAATAGCTACCTTGAGTACATCGGTGGGGTTGGCGATGGAGGAGGAGACAACTCCAGCGAGAACGCCACACATCACATTAGTCAGCAATGTCTCATCTGAAAGAGGAGAAGAGTGGGAGGCCCACCAACTGTGAACAAGCAGCATTTGACACCATGCATCAGGCAGCCAGTTGCAGTTTGTCTTTGTCAGTGTTTAACAGAAGCACATAGACATATTTAAGTAGGTCACAGACACACATCTGCGTGACATTCAAAGAGGAATGTGCATCTGTTGCTGGGGGCAGGTAACTGCCTGCCAAAATGTGTGCAGGAGTGTGTATGTTTGTGTGTGTCAGAGATAGAAAGAGAAACTCACCTTCTGGTCTGTCAACCAGCAGTCGCTTTAAGCTCTGGTATGTGCCGATTTTTATGGTCCCGTAGGAGGCCTGGCGCAGTATAGCAGGAGCTATTCTGTAAAAGTCATGTTTAATTGTTATTGCCCAGTACCACAACATCTCAGTGGGCTTTATTGACCCACAACAACTGTGGTTTCTAGCCCAGAGAAAAGCCTCATCATATAAAAAACACCGAGACAAGCAAGTGTAACACAGATAGATCCTTCTCTTGGGGTAGAGGGGTGCAGAAGGGTCTTCATAAAAGACTATGCAAAAACAGGAAGGGCACAGAAAGGAGGAAGTGTAAACATTATACGTGCAGTAGGATTCTCAATAAATCCAGTACGCATGGTTTGGAAACACCATACTGACCCTGAATAGAGTGCCCGGAGCCCCTCCTCTCTTCCTATCCTCACTATAGCATGCAGCATGCCTCTGTACCGGATCTCTCGGTACTTGCTGTCGCCGACTTGGCCTTGAACCTGAAGGCGCGTCTTGGCCAGGTCGATTGGGAAAGTCCCTGTAACACAAAATGAATGCGATTCTACCGTTTATAAGAGTGTGAATCACAACAGAGATTGAGATAATTAACGGTAATCCCCCGCAGCTCGGCCTCCCTCCCCGCCGCTCATCACTCACCGCATTCGGCCGTCATAGAAGCCAGCCCGCCGAACACAAAGGGCTTCCAGTTGACGTTAGACATTTTCTCCGGCCGTTAACCGAACCACAGTGAGAACCGCCCGGCGAACCGGCGAGGGAGCGAACTAATATTACCGTCTGCAGTTATGGCAACAGCTGCGTTCAGTCTCTACCGGCGTTTGAGAAGCCCAGTACCGTGTGTGTGTGTGTGTGTGTGTGAGCCCCTCCTGCTGCCGGTCTCTCGGTCTCCGCCCACTGCTCCTCCACGAGCCCCTTCGAGTCGCCACTGTCCCCGCCCAGCGCGTGTTGCCAAGCAACCGCCACCAGACGGTAGAAAGGAAGCCAGAATATCATAAAATAATAAATAAATAAATAAATAATCGATAATGTTGCTCTCTTTCATTGCAAGTTTCCTAACTTTAAAAAGTTAATAATAATTATTATATTTTTAGACAAATTCCACACATAAAAAACTCACAATTAATACAATAGTTCAGTCATTTTGTGAAATTTTGGTTGGACAAATTACAACAGAAGCAAACTCAACTGATTTTGTATCCTTCACATGTCCTGAGTACAGAAAAAAAGCCCAGAAGAATGGGGGAAATAAGGGAAAAGTTTCTAAAAAAAAGAAAAAAAAGACCCAAATATACCCTATGCATTCACCTATTCATTATTTTGGATGAGGGGAAAATAATCTTCAGATATCATCATGGAAATTACTGAGTTAATTACTTACAAGACAAACAATAAATGTATTACAAGTTTTTTTTAATTGGCAAATGGGGCATAATCTAATTACATATGTGCTAGCTTTCATTAATACACAACAGAGCTAAACATTAGGTATGAACAGGTGAAAACGTCTGTTTGAATTTAGTTGACGTTTAACATCTTAAAATAGATGCAAAACAATCATAGAGAACAAGACATCGAGTTGGGTTCAATCCATTCCCCATAAAACTGATTCCCTGAAGTGGGACACGCTCCGCTTTAAACTAACTCCCTAGAATTCAACTTGGAGGAACACACGAAGACGAGTCTACAAACCGTAGGTCATACAGTATTATGTAAGCTGTATAGTATATCACTGCAGATGCACTTATAACCTTCTTAAGCTGCGCTCACAGGTTAATGTGACATCTGATCCCAGCGAGTAAATAGAACTTTTCTTTTGCCAAGTCCGCAGAGAGGTCAGAGGTCACACAACATCTTGAGCCCACATGTGATCCTGTCTCTATAAAGTCCACCTCCAGACACGTTTTTAAGTATATATGGTTAATATTTTTTGTTTAATTGAATTGAATTGTCTTTATTGTCATTGTACCAGTACAACCACATTTGACTAGACTCGATATTTAAAAGACACATTTAAAACGACAAGCTTACACATCAACACACATGCACACACACAGACACACGCACACACACACACATACACACACACACCGTAGCAGCTTAAGGAGACAAAAACAAAAAGCAGTAGATTGCAGAGACCCTGAGCATCGCGTATCATAGGTAAAGGTATTTGCTGTGTTCAGCACTGTTATAGCTTTTGGATAAAAACTGTTCTTAAGTCTGTTAGTCTTAGTATTATTAACATGGTTTCCCACATAAAAAGTATGCTGAACATCTGAAAAGGGGCTGGAAACACATCCACTCTTTCTCCCTCATTGAGAACTTCTGGATCTGGCCTTGCGTCGCGCCCACCACGCTCGTTGTCTGCAACTATAGTTTCAGCGTCCTGAACCCAGACTCAGATGATGAGTCTGCTGTGCACTGAAATTGTCTGGTTTTGTTGTAACAGAATGGTAAGTGTATTTGTTTCTGTTGTTTGGACTTAGACTTCTGTTTACTGATCCCTTTGGGAGGACTCCGGCAAGGAAATTGAGTTTCCAGCAGCTTACAAAAACACAAGGGAGGTATAAAAAAAAAATACAGTATAAGATAACCAATAAACTCTAAATAAATACAGAACGTATGAAAAAAACAATAAGCAGTAAACAATAAACTCTTAGTTAAATATATATGAAGTTGATGGTAAAATAAAAAAAAAGTTAAATGTAGAGGAAATGTATAAGATAAAATATGTATATATGTGTATGACTGTATATGACAGACATGAGCAGTCAGATTCAATTATTGCTCTTAAGTGGTGGATAAAGTTATTGCACGAAGAGAAAAAAAGAAGCTTGTAACTGGAGGTGACTCACAGCTATGATAGCAGCGTGTTTTCGCTCTTTAGGCCTCCTGACAGTCTGCTCTGAGCTGGAGGTTTCAGGTTTATAGTTTGCATATGGATTAGTGACGTACCAACTAAAGCTGCCCGGGATATGTTTGAATCTCCGGTTTCAGGGACGTGCACGGACTCTTCTCCGTCACCCTTCTAGTGACAGACTTTGCACAGGTAAAAATCAGTGAATCTGACACTTTAGAGGACATAAACATAATAAAAACTGAATTTTGACTGGAGAAAGGAAAGAAAGCCTATTTATGGTTCTTTTCAATAGGCTACTTTTGCAAAGTCCCTAAGATGCCCAAACTTTTCTACACCTGCTCGATCCACGTTGCTACCATAAATACTTGCATCATGCTACTGCAGGACAACGAAGCCATTTTGGAATATTTCGGCGAACAACGCAGAGTGAATCTGAATGAACCCCAAAAAACACCTTTGTAAAATCCTCAAACACTGAACCCTTCTGGACTTATCCTTACACTCTGGATCCTTGGCCACAAACTAAACATTTGACAGACATAAGTTTGTAGATTTTTCCAGTTAAGAGAAAAGGTGAAGCCCTATCTCCCCCTTCCTGACTTTGAGAGGGCGATCCATGCATTTATCACCAGTCGTCTTGATTATTTAAATTCTCTTTATGTTGGACTAGACCTGCAGTCTCTGATCCGCCTACAGGCTTTCCAAAATGCAACAGCTCCATTGTTGACAGGAAAAAAACGACGTGATCACATATCTCCTCAATATGGAGATCGTCCTCCACAGAGCTGGGTCTGTCTGACGTTCCTGTCTGTTATAGTGAAGGTTTTCGTTGCCACCGTACTCTACGGGGGAATTGTTGGGGTTATGTTAATCTTAAATAAGTCATAGAGTGTGGTCTTTACCTACTCTGTAAAGTGTCCTGATATAACTTTTATTATGATTTGGCACTGTAAATAAAATTGAATTGAATATCTCCTATTCTTGCCTCTCTTCGCTGGCTCCCTGTCCAGTTTAGGGTTAAATTCAAAATGGTATTGTTTGTTTTTTAAAGGCCTAAATAGTCTAGCCCCTCCTTATTTATCTGACCTCATTAAGTATCACTCCAGCTTTGAGGTCAAGCAGCCAGTTACTGCTGGTTTGCCCAAGATCCAAACTAAAGAGCAAGGGCGACAGAGCATTTTCACATGTGGCCCCTCACTTATGAAACGCTTTACCCCTCCACGTCAGAGCAGCTGAAACTCTGGAGCATTTCAAAGCATTTTAAAGACCAACCTCTTCTCAATGGCCTTCATTCACCCTGACCTGTTATTTTCATCTTTTAGTATAGTTTTCATTTGTGTTACCTTAGTAATTGTTCTTATTGCCCTATCTTAATGTTGATGGTTGATGCTGTTTTTATCTATGTTGACAGCACTTGACTCTATGTATGTTGTGCAGGACTTTGGGCGACTAAGGTTGTTTTTAAAAAAATGCAATATAAATAATTTTTGAGTTGAGTTTGAGATCAATGACAAAGCGAATATTCAAGAAGCTTCGAGGTAAATTTGTCAGGCCTGGCGAAATGAGGACTCAGATGCAGTCGGAGAACGAGTATGACAGGCTTTTATTCTGAAGCACTTGTTTCTCCTTCAGAGGAAGTGACAACAAAACGGCTTTAAACTCTACCTCGTCAACAGACAGAGGAAAGACAAGAAAACAATAAACAGGGCTAGAAACTGAAAGTTGCTCCCGAAGGAGGTGAAACCAAAAACACTACACTGGTCTAATAATGAATAAACTAAGAAAAATTACACCAACAGAAAATCACTCTCGAGGAGGAAAAGGACAAAGGCTATTAAATTATCTACTCTATACTATGCTGAGAATAATTACAAAAATCAAAGCGCTCCACAAGGAGGGAGGAACAAAACAAAAGGCTACGGCTTTCTAGAAAACAAAAGGGTTCACAACTAACCAAAAAACTTTATCAAAATCAAAATCACTCTTTTTCAGAGGTATACAAGGAAACAGAAAAACAAGCAAGGCAATACTTATCAATTTACAAAGGCAACTCTGTGGCAAGGCTGTGAAACGCTGGAGCTTCATGACAAGACGAAATACTCTGGCGACGTGACAGGGGAAGACAAAGACAATATATACACCAGGGAAGGGAGCACAGGTGGAAACAATCAGGGATTAGGGGAGACACCAGACCAGAGACACAAGAGGAAGAGCAAGTGACCTGAAACGAGAGGAGAGTTACTTTTCAAAATAAAACCATGAAATTCACAAGACAAAAAACCCAAGACAGGACATTCCTCACCGCGGTGTGACAAAATTATAGTGCAACAGTTTCAATACAAAGATGGGAAAGGATCAGAGTAACAATAAGCATAAAAACATAAATCAAATAAAAATAAAGCTAACGTAAAATAAATCAAACAATTAACTAGATGTGACAGAGTGCAACAGTCACTGTGGTTAAATGTAGGTAAATACAATATACAAGAATACGCAGCGTGCAGTTTAGCAGAATGTTGAAATAAAATAAGTACAAACTAAATAAGTGATAAGGAGCGATAAGTGATAACAGTGTTAAAAGTGTAGCAGCATTTCTTACAGAACTAAGTTACAGTACAACTAAATAAAGTGATGCAGTGATGATATGAAGTGACAAGAATATGGGAGGTAAGGAAAACAGGCAAACACAACCACTCAGTAGAGACGCACCACAAATGCAATGCTGAAACATGATACAAAACAAAACAAATAAACCCTTAAAATCCATCAATAAATTGAAGAGCAAATAAGTGATTTTCAATCTGCTGTAGTTCTGTCCTTGTGCCACTAGAGGTCAGAACAACACCGTTGTAATATCGACAGCACTAACTAGCAGCTCGGTCTTTTGTGATGGTGACCCAACCACTTATATATCCTAAGTAGGCCAATCAATCCCTACTTAATGAGTGGTCACTATCTCTACAGCTAATTAGGAAACACGTTTGAATGACAATGTGCCCGTAGAACAGACAGTGAGCGACGACACAGGACTGGGAGTTTGTGTGGATGACATGCTCGAGAGCGCTCTGCTTATCAAAACAGATTTTCACAGGAAGAATATATTGCTTGTGTAAATACCTCGGGTTCATCTTATCTGTTTTCTATCACATTTGTCCTTCTGGTTCTCAGATTCTGGGAAGCGTCGGGTGCATTCTCCTGACTGCAAGACATTCATCTAGAGCATATTTATTATCATCATATGCTAGTTGTATTGTTTGATTAATGGGTCGGTTATGGGTCAGTAACCGCAGTATTGCCATCAGTACATTATTAACGACCAAGGAGAGAGAGGAGTGGGTGTATAATTGTACATGTTTCAGTGTGTGTGTGCGTGTGTGCACGTGCATGGATCCCCACAGGATCGACAAACGGAAATAGATGAATGGAAATATTGTAGTTTTATCTGAAACCAATAAGCAGAGGGAAGTGTGGTGCGCCTAAAAATGGCCACATTTAATGTGGTGATTCGTCAAAAGGAGCCTGAAAACAGACCTGGGATAGAAAGGGAGGGCATATATCTGTGTTTGGAGGCGTATAAAATAAGGAAGGGGAGTACAGTTGTGTTATTCAGGAGACGGAGGTGAGAGTATATACTTACAGCCATTTGTTTGACCTGTACACTGCAGAGACCCATAGAAACACATGCTCTGCAGAAATATTTGTTTCATAACAGTGGGAAAAGACGTTTGCTAAGGCGTACATGAGAAAACATGTGTTAGTGCTGCCATAATCAGCTCTTTATGTGTTCACAGCATTATACACACGTGCAAAAACACTCCCACACACTCTGGTTTGCAGCACAGACTGATTTTATCCTGTGGCACAAAGTGGATTGTGATGTTATTTTGTCAGCTAAATAGGGAGTGCTTGTTTTGCGCTCACCATGAGTGACTGCAGGAACATCGTATTAGTGTCACTGAGCATCACTTGACTGGTGTTTACCAGCAAATGCAGAAAAACGTGTGTGTGTGTGTGTGTGTGTGTGTTACTGTAAGATAAGGTGACTGTTGGGTCCCGATTCTGAAACGGTAAGTGCTGTTATGTAAGTTTACAAAACACCCCAGTAGCCAGCACATACAGGACAACATGAAGAACTACCTGACACAGTGGAGACACTGTGTCCTGAGCAAATGTCACTTGTCACCTCATATCCTCACTACATCACTTTATTTAGTTGTACTGTAACTTAGTTCAGTAAGAAATGCTGCTACACTTTTAACACTGTTATCACTTATTTAGTTTGTACTTATTTTATTTCAACATGCTGCTAAACTGCACGCTGCGTATTCTTGTATATTGTATTTACCTACGTTTAACCACAATGTCTGTTGCACTCTGTCACATTTAGTTATTGTTTTATTTATTTTACGTTAGCTTTATTTTTATTTGATTTATGTTAGCTTATTGTCACTCTGACCCTTTCCCATCTTGAATCTTGAATCTTGAATGAACTACCTTCAAGGAATAGTTTGACATTTTAGGAAATATGTTCAGTATTCCCTTTCCTTTTACGCGCAGATCAGTCTGGTAACGTGCAACGGAGAAAGTTTGGAAAGAACGTCCAATCAGTGTTGGTTTTGAGGTGAGTTTAATGGTGACGCAACGCATGCAAATCCGATCTCCTCTAGACACATTTTCAGAAGGCGGTGGCCCTAATTCTGTTATCTGCTCACTAATGCTTGTTTTCTCCTGGATCCTTCTGTTGGAATATGGACCGGGCACCTGAAATTGTGCCTTTATTCTGTAAATTCACATCACACAAACGGCAAATATCCTTTACCAGCATGTTGTTTACTTTTTGAGCTTTGCCTCAAAGTTGTTAGTAGGTAATACGCTTCGTTGATCTGATTGGTTGTTTGGGCCCAATAGACAGATGGTTTATCCAATCAGCAACCAGTGTTTCTGCCCCTTCCCAAAGGATCTCCAACCGTTAGTTCCCAGATGGATTTGCTGAGAAACTGAGAATCATGTGAATCACTCCATCTGGTGGAGTCAGGTTAGCTTGCTTTAGAACAAAGGCTAGGACAGAGTGAAACAGCTAGCTAGACTCTGTCAAAGGGTAACGAAGTCTGCCGACAGCAACTCACCAATCAAGATGGTATATCGTGATATATCTTGATTGTTACTACATGTTTTTTCCCTCTCATGTCTGTTCTTTTTTTGTACATATTAAACAAAGGAGATACATTATAACATGTTTGAGCTTTAGAGTTGTTGTAAGTTTATTTTGTTACCTTCGGACAGAGACAGGCTAGCTAAGCTAAGCTTCATATGAAGACTGGTATCAATCATTTCATCTTATTTTCTGCATGCAATGAATTTAGCAGGTTTCCCAAAATGATGGGTTTAAGATTGTTACACAGGAATACATTGACAGTGTGATGCTAATGGAAGTCAAGGGGGAGTGTTGAGGCACAAGCCGCCTTTTCATGCTGAAGGGTTTAAACACCCACACATGTCCTAGATAAAGGCACCCACCATCTCCCTTTTGCTCCAGGAAACACACATAAAACTCCATTTTAGAGACAATGGTTGAAAATCCTATTTACTGTGAGGAGATGACATGACTATAATAATTATTTGCAGTGTGCTTTCATATACTCCCCACCAATCACACTGGCTACAGTTTTATCACAGTTATTGCATTTTGGTTTTCATGGAGATGTGTTTTTTTTTTTAAATACACCATTTAATTGGAACCCTCAACATTATAGTAATTATGTTTCAGTGATTAAAATAATTATTTACTGAGGATAATAAGTGCAACGTGAGAGTACAGTGATGAGGACTGCCTCTCTCTCTCTCAAACACACACACACACACACACACACACACACGCACAGACACACACACACACACACACACACACACACACACACACACACACACACACACACACACACACACACACTGGTTGTTGTGGTCCCTCTCTTTGTGTTGAAGTATTTTTACTCCATCCGCAGGGCAGCACTGAACTTAATGGGAAGCGAAGGCTTGTCCACTATGGTTAGTGTGCGTGTTTGTGTGTGTCTTCATGTGTGTGTGTGTGTGTGTCTGTCCTACTTGTTTACCGTGCCCCCTCTCACTCGGCTCCTCACACCCTCCAGCTCTGACAGCGGGGACTCAGTCATCGCTACGACGATGAATGTGATTGGCCGGACGTGAGCTGTGACCCTGCCTGCTCCTCCAATCTGCATCCAGACTGGATGTGAGAGAGGTGCTCAAAAACCCCACACATCACAGTGACGCAAAAATAACTGTGTTTTTCCAGACCTACATTTTTGACGTCACATTTACTCCCGTAAATCCTATGAATTTTTATTCTGACACCATATAAGGAATTCTCATAAGACGTCATCCCAAATCCCCACGATTCAGCGTTAATCTTCCTCCTGCGAGAGTCTTTTTGTGGAGATTAACTCTTATTCAACACCTGAGTATCTGCAGACTCAACTGTGTGTTTGCTGGTGTGATTACCTTGGTTTGAGCTTCCTGGCTGTCCATTACAAACATCCAGCCTCCTCGTGGTTACTGCCCCGTCAGCAGGTTTCTCTTATCAAGGCCTCCAAAGAGCTGAATGTGGAAGGTTGCTCACTGATAGAAAATTCAGTTAAAAGTGGAGAAATTGTTAAAAACTTGAATGAAAGCTCTACTTTGCCAAGACCCTTCACGTTGACCTTAACCCTCGGCTAATAACTCTGACTTACTGCACCTTGAATGGACCTCAAGAGGAAAGATGAGGCAGTCTGAAAAGAGACCAACAGCTCTGCTGAGATGCACCTTAGCAAGGCAGAGAGAAAGCCTTGCAAAGTAAGGAAATGTAGCGACATGCTGACTATTCATTTTCTGTATTAAAACCCCATTTAGATAACATACAGACAAAGATTTATAACTCTCCGATTATCACTGGGGAACAATCACTGTAATGTTTGTGCACAACAGAAAAACTCCAGCCTAAATAACGTGTGATTGACTGAAAGTGTGCAGAAAAATCAGTGGAAAACAGTTGAAAACGAGCAGAATGAGCTCTAACGTGACTAGAAGGCGAGGTCCCCTATTGTTCTGGACTAAGCAACAAATACATTTATTCAATTTAAATCCCCCCTCCACTCAGATTTCTTGTTTTTCACTTCACTTGAATGTTTGAACGTCACTGTGCAGAATGATTTATGTTCAGAGTCAGACTCTGAAAGCCTGTTTTCGCATTTCTCTGCTGAGACTGCGCTCACCTTAAGTCCGAATTTAAGATGCTAACGTACAAACCGGATTTTGGGACATCACAACTTGTTTGCAGGGTTCGGTGCTTGAAATCCTTGAAAACATTTGAATTTAAATCTTCTGTTTTCAAGGTTTGAATTTGTGATAAAGTGCTGGAAAATGCTTGAAATTGCATCAACATTTCTTTTACAATAAACAACTATAGGTTAGATGTTTAATTTAATTTCTTATCCTTCTGGTGTTATAAGACACAATTTTGGTTGTTTATAGCATAATACTGTATCTTTTAACATGATTTTAAAAAAGTGAAATAATAATTTTTAATATGTATGTATTCATAGAAAAATGTAATTTACCACAGCTGTAAGGTGCTGGAAAACCTTGAAAGTGCTTAAAAAGTTGACCTTGGAAAAGGTGTATGAACCCTGAGTTTGGAGTCAACGACATCACCTTGTGTCCTGAAGTTTTGATTTTATTAAGAGGGAGATGTAATTATAAGAATTTTGACACATTAAAAAAAGACACAATGGTTATCAAACCAAACATATATGTCTTAAAACACGTCTGGAGTGAGTATTTGTTGGCTGTTTGAAGCCACACAAGTTACTGGCTCCAAAACCTGTCTGTGTCCGGTCTTTAAGTCGTAACCTAACATCCTTTCAAAGTACTATTAGCGGGTCCAAGCCTCACATTTCTACAATGCTGCAGTGCTGTGTTCCCTGTTATTTGGTCAGATCTGAGTAAAAAAAGAAAAGAGCGAATTGTCATTTTTCTGGTCTCTTACTGAAAATGGAATTGTTGGTAATTCAGCCTTTGCTGTTTGTTTTGTTCGACGGAGCATCTGGACCAAACCCCCACCGCAGCGACTTCCTGGTTGATCCAATACAGAAGTGCCAAAAACTGCAGTTCTCTGAGTGTCCACTAGGGCAGTTTGCAAAATAGAGCAGTTTCTCATTGACCCCAATGTTAAACAGGCTGATTTCACAATATAATTAAACCTGTTTAAGGCCTGGTACAAAAAAACATTCTAGTCTGTATGTTTAAGTCATATCTCCATGACAACACTGAGGGGGTGAATTTTTTTTTACCAGGCTAGTTTTTATTTTATTGGAGGTTAAAGTTTATGAATAATTAGGGGCGTGGCCTATTGAGTGACAGCTAGCCGCTGGCCATCACTTCTCTTCAGAGGTAGACGTCAGCCAGATGGACGTATCTCCCTCCCCCCGACGTCACATACATGCCCTTTTTTTGGTAAGAGGAAATGAGGTGAAGTCTGACAAGATGGCGACTCCCGTTGGAGAGTACGATTGGATCAAGTTCAATGGACCCCTTTGTTCCATTTTTTTTATACAGTCTATGGTTTGGACTTGGAAATAGTACTTTGAAAGGGTGTTACATCAGACTTAAAGACTGAATAAATGAAGTGGAAACTTCCCTAGATAGGTGGTTCATCTCATCGTGATAAACACCCTTCAGAAACCTCCAGGAGACGTCATATACACGTGTTCCTACAGTCTCTGATCCTGACCAGAATGCCCTGTGTCATCCGACATCTTTTACTTTACTCAGTTCTTTGTAACAAAAACTTTCCTCACTTTTACTCTTTTCAGATTCACATTTTTATCGATTATTTTTTGTCCTAGCATCTTCTTATAAAAGGGCGAGATGGCTTTGAAAGCGGCTGAAGATTATAATCGACCCTCAAAGAGCCCCGTGCACACAGAAGCCCAGAGGCACGAGACATTTCCAAATAGTCTATGGATTGACTTCTGCTGCAAACCTATAATAAACTCTCAATAGACCTCACGAGAAGACAGACTATGAGCAATAAGACATATTTTGATATATACATCTATATATTTAGTGCAACTAAATTAATACTTTTAGATGGGCAGAGATGAAACTATAAAACTATATACATTAAAATGTGGACAATTGTGCTATAAAATTCTATGATGGCAGGGTGTAAAGAGATTCTGTGGCTTTAATACAGTTAATATTGAAACACATTTTAACGTTTCTTAGTATGTTCGCACTAAAAAGCCACCCATGCTACGATGTTTGCGTCAAGCAAGAATAACATTTGGCTATTTTTCCCTAAACCCAGATTTCCACTTAAAGGGAATCAAGTTGTAAAAAGTGAGATTTCCATTTCTTTTGGGATTATAAAGCAACTCGAGGGGTTAAAATAAATACTGTGAAAGTATCTGTCGGGACTTCTGTATGGTTGTGATGTCATAACTATACTATATATAGGTAGAAAGCGCTGCTACAGTGCTGTTACAGTCATTCCCCGGCTACAGGAGAGCCGGAAAGGGACTGTCCAATCTGAGCAGGCCGGATTTTTTCAGGATGTAGTCTTAAAGAGACAGGCGCTAAAATGGAGCGTGGGTGAATACAGGTGTATTCAGACAGACAGGATGGGAAAAATAGTGTGTTTTTCGAACATTAAAGCACGTAAACATGCTCTAGTAGGAACTCAAAATATGTATAAGTATGAACCTGAAAGTGAGCATGATATAGGACCTTTAAGTGTGTGTCTGTGTGTTTGCAGTGTATCGTCTGTAACAGGTAGGTGACCGTGATGGTTAAGTTAAGGCAAAAAATAAATAGGGTCAGGCATTGAAACAACTTAATACCCCTTACGTGGATTTTAGCGCTTTTGTACTACGTCACCTGATTTCTTTCTGTGCTCTGGACTTGATTCCTGCAGTAATTAATACGCAGATTTCATACGACTGACATAGCATTTCAGAGTTATATATATGAACAGAGAATGAGAACCTGGTGTGTGTAATAGTCAAGCCCCGACCACAGCGAATTCCTGGTTGATCCAATAAGGAAGTGAAATTGGTACAAAAGTCCATTCTAGTCTGTATGTTTAGGTCATATCTCCATGACAACACTGAGGGGGCTGATTTTTTTTTGTTCCAGGCTAGTTTTTATTTCATTGGAGGTTAAAGTTTATGAATAATTAGGGGCGTGGCCTCTTGAGTGACAGCTAGCCTCTGGCCCTCACTTCTCCTCGGAGGTAAACGTCAGCCAGACGGACATACCTCCCTCCCCCCAACGTCACATACATGCCCTTTTTTTGGTAAGAGGAAATGAGGCAGAATCAAAGTCTGACAAAATGGCGACTCCCATAGGCGAGGACGATTGGATCAAATTGAGACGGAACTCTAAGGAGAGGCTACGTCCATTTTTGTATACAGTCTGTGTTAATAATTGATCGTTAATGAATGAAACTGAAGATGTGTGTGAGTGTGATATGAAAGAGGAACATTCGGGGACGGTTCAGAGTCATCTCATATGCAGAAGGCCCATAATTCCTAGCGGCACCCTTGGGTACATTTATAATAATCTCTAACTCCGTTTAGGTCTGTATTTAGCGCCATTAACCCAACGCATGTATCCTCTTCTTCCACACTCCTTCACTCTGCTCCCTAATAGCCTGGATTAGCCACTGCTTTAATAGACTCATCCATCTCCTCTGTTTATTCACTCTCACACACATGCACACTTTCTCCCGTTCTGTTTCTCCCTCCATCCCTCTCTGCTCATGGGCAATTACACAAACAAAATGCAGTTTGTTTTCCCCTCGGTCCGACTGGAAGGCAAATGAATGGATTTAGCGGGCAATTACATTTTTAGTTTAAGGTCAGTTGTTGTGTTATATTATCGCAGAGAATAGGTGAAGTCACGGTGTCACTCCTTCAATTTGCACAGGACATTAGTCATGTAGATTTATGTAAATTCCTGCCACAGAGTTTCGCTGCTGATTGGTCAGAGCTCCCCGCAAAGCACATCTCAGAGCTTAAATCCAAAATTTGCATAGCTTGACAGGAAGCTAAAAGGGGAGGAAGAGAGGGATGGGTTTTTTTTTTGGTCAGATGACGTCGCCAGTCGTCAGCAGACATACGTAAGACACCCACGTATGATTCAGACAAAAGCATGTAAGGCCCCGTAAGATGAGCTGAGAGTCCCTGCCGTCTCTTCTGAAGGGCAAATCAAGGACGGTCCTGGAGATTCCTGATTTCCTCCTGAATAAATGTCTCAAATGGTTGTTAAGATTCGTTCAAAGCCTTTGAAACAGTCACCCAAAATTAAATCCAAACCTTTGCGTTATGTTATTCCACTTTCCACTAAATAGGACCCCCACTCATACCTTTCCAAATAAAACCCACCGCTTTGAAAAAGTGTTTTTTGTCTCAAGTTTGTTTCTTTAGTAACGCACCTAAAAACTAATTAAAATTTTATAATTTGCAAGTTAATGGGAAAATAAATGGCCTAAAAGCCCTCCAGGGGCTTGAAGAGTGGCATTCTCCAGGCAGCATATTACAGGAAGTAATTATGGCAAGGTATTATACACACTTTACATGAATCTATAAATAATTTTAGACATAGTAAGTAACGGAAACAAATCACTCATCTGTTCCACACATATAATACATCAGTCATAGCCATAAAACACCCATACATGAGAAAAAGAAAGAAGGAAATAAACACGTAAAAAATAAATTAACAAGCAAGAATATAACCTTTGTATGACAAAGGTCAACCCTGTAGATAACTGTAGCTCCTCAATAAACTGACCAGCTGTAGGATGCAGTGATGCAGTGTGTGTGTGTGTGTGTGTGTGTGTACATGCTGTTTATTGATTAGCTGCCATTTCCCTAAACCAGCCTGTGAATACGGAGGTTCCCTGAAGCAGCTGGAATCACACACACACACACACACA
>NC_139840.1:22244488-22271988 GCF_963691815.1 Echiichthys vipera | reverse complement strand
ATTAGCCCATATATCATAAGATAAGGCTGCATTTTCATATTTAAACATAGCATTTCAGATAACTTGTAATAAAAAAGATACTTGTTTTAATATAGGTAATCAACTGGGGAGGTTTCTAGTGATATATGTTGTAAAAACTTTACCCTATTCCCCTGCAGTGTCTCCAGTTGAGATCACAGTGAATTGATTGTATTTTAAACTCTTGAACACTATTGAAGCGGTGGTACGATTGCAAACCCTCAACAGAACATGTATGCATGACATGAGCATCACAACAAGTGTTTTTACAGGATGGATCGGCTCTGCCTATAGTAGCTGCAAGCACTGCTCTGTAAATCACGAGGTAAACGGTCTGTGTTTAAGGTTTAACCACCGCCCGTTAGAGAGTCATGTATGGCTGTCAGTGTGGTGTTTATTGGGAACATTAAGCTATTTATAAAAACACATTGGTATCACCCTCCTTGCACCTGACGACACCTAGACTCCTCTTAACCACCAGGATGGAAATCTCATTTATACCTTTGAAGTGAACCAGGCTTTGATGTCTTTATTTTTACTGTATTTCAATTAACTGAGCGTCAAAAGAGAAAGGAAGATGGACAGCAGATAGAGGGAAGACGGAGGAAAAACAGAGGAAGAAGAAGGTTAATGATGGATGGATGTGTGTTTGCGTGTCCGTGTGAGCGAGGATAGAGGTATACAGAGAGAGAGAGAGGTGTGTGAGGGCACCATTAAAGCCTTGTACTATAAATCTCTGACAGTGTGTGTGTGTGTGTGGAGATAACAGAGGGATGTCTCTCTCCATTCTGGCTCTGTCAGAATGATGTATGCATCCCTTTCTTCATCCCTGTGAAATATTACAGGGGGGCCCTGTGTGTGTGATCTCAGCCAGCGTGTGCACAGCGTGTTTGGTAATTCTTCACCTCTTATCAGCGCTCACATGAGGTATTGTAGATGGGAGACTTGTGGCCGCCTGGGAAAAGAGGCAAAATGACCCAGAAACACACTCCCACACATAAGGATGGCCAGAAAACAAACACAAAGGATAGAAAGTCGAGGACGAGGGAGAAACAGGCAACAGCTGACAGTGACAGCTTTCTTGATCGAGGGCTACGAACTGGACAGGTGTGATTGATCACATAATGGCGAGCACATTTCAGCGCTCTGCTCTTCATTTAGCTGACAGCATTTTTCTTTATGGCACCTTGTGTTATGGTATCATAATCAGGCCAGTGCCGCTGGAGCGCCCGAGGGATAAATCTTTATAATCTCCCCACCACCACGGGACGCATCGGGAGGTTCAGTCGAGCTGCTGCCGCTGCTCGGGCCTCTCTGACGCCTTCACGCTGTTCTAGATGGCTGCATTGGCTGTCACTCAAATTACCTCATCGTTCAACTGTGTCATGGACAGCCAGAGACAGAGAGAGTGAGAGAAGTGGAGGAAGAGAGGAAAAGAAGAGAAGGATGGAGGATGTCTTCCTCCCCAGGTGCCACCTTTCTATCTCACCTATCAGCCTAAAGGGACTGATGAGCGATGGTTTCAAATCTCACTGTAACTATTTCTCTTGAAAGCGGCACTCATCAATATTCTTAAACAATGGATGTAATAACTGTGTGATGTGAAGGGGCGGTTCTGAGTAATACCAACCAACTCTGCAGCTCTACAGAAACTTTTGGCCGCTGTGGCTACTTGTTTTGGTTTTCTGGCTCTCATCATGTTTTGCAGCAGGCAGCTTTGATAACCAGCGCTATCTGCCCAGAACCACATGGCGCACCAACTAAGCCCAGGAAGTCAAATCAGGTCATGATGACGATGATGTTGTGATGAAGTCTTTCCGTGACATTCAGGACTAGACCACATCGCAGCCAATATGGGGATGATTTTGGCTCTTTGCCTTTATTTTAGTACAGCTAAAGATTGATAGGAAATTGGAGAAAGCGAGTGAAGGCGACATGCAGCGAAGGACCACAGGTTGGAGTCGAACCCTGGCTGCTGCTTTGAGGACTTCCAGCCTCTGTATATGGGGCCAGATCTACCGCTGAACCACAGGGCACCCCACTATGGGGATGGTTTTGACGTCATTTGAAGGACGTCATGTTGGCGGCTTTTGTAATGCCCCTAACCGGCCATAGCACCCGCTGTTGAAGCTCATTGGAATGACTTCCTGGTGATTACGTCCTGGAAATTATGTCAAACTCATCCTCTATTGGCTGTGGTCTGGACTAGGCCTGAACGCCATTGTGACGTAATTTGGCTTGCTGGAAAGTAAGTCATCCAAACACATTAACAGTTTATGTACAAAGTTTAAATACAAAATAAATAGAGACAAGGAACAATTTCAATATAACATGGACAAAGATATAGAAAACTGCATAATTATTGCAAGGAAAATAACAAAAGAACCTCTGGTCTGTCTGATATGGCAGATGCTTGCAAATATTAAAAAATAAATATATTATCACAGAGTAAAGGGTGAATGTCTGTAAGTGTTTGATCACACGTGAGGTGAAAACTATACAGTCTATGGGTGAAAATAGTCTGGAAACATGTTGAGTGTTTACTGCTCCTGTCAAAGTCTATATAAGCCTATTTGCTTTGGAAGTCGGCACTGATTGTGGAAAAATAACAGGCCAGGAACATTGGACCCTTTCTGTGAAAAGCGGGAACATCGGACCGTTTTCTTAAAAAAGGGCCCTATGTTCCCCGGTCACATACAAAGTGGGGAACATAGGACCCGGGGTACAGAGGTACGCTACCAAGGCTACAAGTTAGCCAGCTAACTCTACATACTAGCTTACCAGCAACAACTGTGGCTCAGTGGCAGAGAGTGTCGTCCTCCATTCCCCCAGTCCGCATACCGAAGTGTCCTTGGGCAAGACACTGAACCCTGAATTGCTCCCCGTGCTGCGCATGGGTGTGTAAATGTGGTGTGAATGGTCAGATTAGATTAGATCGTATGTAGATGTCCACTGCCATCAGTGTGAATGTCTGTGTGAATGGGTGAATGTGACAAGTAGTGTGAAAGCGCCTTGAGTAGTCAGAAGACTAGAAAGGCTCTATATAAGTACAAGTCCATTTACCATGAGTAGCATAAAACAAGGCTAATGGTGCTAATTTGTGTCATGCTTTATCTAAATACAGTAACGTTTGGCGTTAGCGTGGAGCCTCTCATTTATTGTGTCAGCTGGTACTTCTCTCGGACTGAGTAGTTAGAGCTGTACAACTAAAATACTTGCACATGCATGTTACAGCAGTAAGCGGTCTTTTTCCTCTGTAAAAATTATGATAATCAGGCCCTCTCATAATGTGAGCCTCTGCAGGCTTCGTCATGGAAATAGCTTCCTCTATGGATGGACGGCCAGCACAAACGACAGAGGCAGAAAATGAAGCGTGGAAAAGACCGGATCCTGTGAAAAGTGGGAGGCAGATGGATGGAGCGGAAGGAAGGGGTGGAACGCAAAAACCCCTGAAATGGGTGATGAGCGAGGGAGAGACAGAGATGGAGTGAGGAAGGAAAATGAAGAAATACAGAGTTGATGAGTGAGGAAATGATGAATGGGGCTGAAAGAGAGACAGATGGGCCGGCTCCATCAGTGAGCCGTGTGGCGGAGAAATGGAAAGAGTAAGTGAAAGAGGGCTTACGAAGTCAAAGATGATGATGATTGGGATGATCACACGCACACACACGCATACACGCACACTCACACACACACACACACACACACACACACACACACACACACACACACACACACACACACACACACACACACACACACACAAACACAGATAATAAAGTGCCCAGAGGCTGGAGTCATCCTCTTAAATAGATTTCACATTAAAAGTAAAGCATGGGTAATAATATAAATATTAGCAGTAAAGCCCCTTGGCTTATGTTACGAGGACACAACAAGTGAGTGATTTAATAGAGCAAATACAATAAACACACTTCAGCATGTGTGTGTGTGTGTGTGTGTTTGTCTGTGTGTGTGTGTGTGTGTGTGTGTGCGCACCAACGTAATGTTAAAATAATGAATGAAAGAGGACAGAGGTGAAGACTATTTCCTGGATTTCTAATGTGGAAATTAACTGATACAAGTTAATCAGATTCGAAGGAGACACTCCAGACTTCATTCTCCTGACGTTATCCAGGGATCATGTGTGAAAACGTCTTTGCAGAGACACAAGAATAAAACATCTGTGGCCTTCTTAGCTGCAAACAGAAAAGAATGGAATAAAATACACAGCGCTTGTACATAGAATGGCACTCGATTTGATTCTCGCCTTACAGGGTGGTGTATGGAGAGTGACCGGTGCTGAATGTTGCACATTCACTTCAGAGTCCTCCAAAGCTGTCCATGACATAGTGACAGGTACAGAACAGGGGCTGTCATTACAAAACATCTTAAGGCTAAGCGTAGGTCCTAACTTGCTGATTTAGGAGTAACTCTTGAAAAAAGGGGCGTTTCCCTTCTTATTTTAGGACTCCTGACTTTATAAGATAAGTGTTATTCACAAAGCATTTGGGCGCTAAAAGTAGCTCCTAAATCTATAAAAACTCCTACAGTAAGTCACTCAGAGTAAATCAGGAGGACCAAACATGGCTGCTGCAGTCAGCATTTTGGAGAGATTCAATGATGAGCTTTTAAAAAGGTATCGCCTTAATGGAGATGGCATTATGAATTTGGTAGAATTGGTCAGCCACTCCCTCTCAGCCGATCACGGTGGGCACAGAAGGGATGAACATGATGTCATCCACAGCAGCGAGGTCGACTGCCCTCTATTCTGAGCTCAGGAGTCACTCACACTCCTTAGGAAAGTTGGTCTCAGGAATGGGTTTGAAGAATTACTAACTCAGAACTTTTAGTGCTCCTTAGGCATTAAAGATCTGGATTCTGGGGTACTTCCCTCATTAAAGAGTGTCGTGGGAATTTTGGATATTTGTAATTCATAATCATAGTTTTGTCAGGTCAGACGCAGTTCAGTGTCTCCTCTGTCTAACCTTCTTAATGGATAACGCAAATAACTGCCTTTTGATAGTATAATATGTGTGCATCTGCACTCTGTGTTAGAGACCTAGGGGTGAGAGAAGTTCAGAATGTTCAGAATTGAAATGTCTGAGGCATGTTTTGTTTGGTCTAAAGACGTCACCCAACCAAGGCTTAGCACGTTCTGGCTCTCCCTCTAAAAGACTGAGTGTAGGGTGGATCAGTGCCATTTCTGCTAGACTCTGGGCTTTGTGAAGAGGCAGGGGTGAACGTATTTTTGTCTGCAGAGGAAAATACTTTGTCAAAATGAACCAGGCAGAAAAAGCTGATCCTGTTTGTTGATCTTTATTGAAGAAAGCCATTTCCACAACAAGAGTTAGCATGTTTGGCATCATCTTATTTATAACTCGTGTCAATAAGGCTGTTATGGTCTTGGTAACTGTGCAACACGTAGATACACCTGACTTATTTCCAATTCGATTCCTCCTTTCAAAGATTCTGATCTAAAATGAGGATGACTCATAACCACCTTAATATTAGTGTTCTCCCACTGAAAGGAAGATAAGAGATAATGCAGAATACTGTAAGGTATGTGTTTTCTCCAGCTTGCGGCAACCATAAGGATGTCTACATGTCCTGAAAAAACCTTAGCTTTTTGCGGTTTACTTTATCAGCTACTGACGGATCGTACTCACTCTGTAAGTTGTGCTGTACTCTAATTTTCCCTTAGTCATGCTAAGATGCTAAGATGTAACTGCAAACGGCCTGTTTGCACTGAAACGTCTCTCTGGCCTCCCTTATCACCTGCTGCAGATGCGGCACATCCTGCCATTTTCTGTCTCAATGACTGTAAGCCAACTTTGCTCATAGCTGACTTACTCTTATATCACTCTTTCAGACTTGTCCCCTTCTGAAGAGTGGATTGTGTTGTGAAAACCTTTCTTTGCTAAAATAAAGATGCAAAGAAAATCAACTCTACCCACTTTATTTCATTCCTCACCAAAGAAATGATGAAATAATGAAACTGTGATATTTAAATTAGTTTATTTCATTTAATTACCATTCAAGTTAGCGCTTATCCAGAAGAAGCCTGGCCCAACAGTTGAACTTTTTTGGCTTCATGTGCCATGTGTCATGAGCAGCTTCCTTAGGAATGAACAGGGCTCCACCTCAAATGCTGTATCCAGTTCTTTTAAAACATCCAGTTGTTCCCCAAGGTCACGGGTGGGCAATTCCGGTCCTGGAGGGCCACTGTCCTGCATGTTTTAGGTTTCTCTCTGCTCTAACACACCTGATTCTAATGATTTGCTCTTTATCAAGCAGCTGATGCTTGTCACAGTTTGATTATTGTTAGACTCAGGTGTGTTAGGGTAGGGAGAAACCTAAAACATGCAGGACAGTGGCTCACCAGGACCGGAATTGCCCACCCCTGCCCCAGGTGGAAGTCCTATGTTTTCCTTCTTTCTCTCCGTCCTTGAAGTGATTTCTACAGTAATAAATACGTGGAATACACACAAATTACAGTGCATTGCATTTTGTAGTTTATGCACAAACAGTGGATGAGGACAGCCTGGCAAATTCCATTGAATTGACACAGTTTTGTATTTAAACAGTAGCATTCAGGAGCAGCTCGTAGTCTCGATCTGTCTTATTTTATTTGGGACGTGCAGTTACATCACACACTCTAATTAGCCTCACTCGGCCCTCATACTGGAAAAGTTGAATTGTGTCCAACAAATAAATCAATAAGTGTAACACCTCACTGGTCCTGTTATGTAGTCGTTTTGTGACGTCAACACCTGGTTTTTGGATACCCCCCCTCTGTTATACAAGAGACACACACAAACACACACACACACAGAGCCATAATGGAGCAATTATCCTCTCCAGCTCCGATCTGCTCCTCTGATTGTAATTTGCATTTATTATTAGCCTTCAGCCTGCCAGAGGCTGTGAGGCGTGAGGATGGATCGTCATACACCACATCACACTGATAGACCTGCACAGATGCTTCATAAACACGTGTGCCCGAGGACACAGCAACATGAGCGTCAGTGTGCCACGTTCCACGTTGCGGAGGATGGGGACCCCACACACATGCACCACAGATGAAGTCGTTATGACAGCACGATGTTGCTCCTTCGTTTTTTTGTTAATGCTGATCCCTGTTAATGATGCGAACAGTGTGTTCGGTGGCGTTCCATCACAGAAATACACGCTTCACATTTCCATACTTTGATGTCCTGAAGGACTGAGATGAGTCTTCCTGTCCCTTTTCCTGCTCTTTGTGTTCTCTTTTGCAGTCAAGACGGCCTCGGGACTCATCATATGGAAATTTGTGTGAAGCAGAGTCTCTCAAGGCACATACAGTGCATACAACCAGCCAGCACGCTGATAGATGTGCATGCTGGTGCTCACACACACATACGCACACACACATATGCACACAAAGAGAATGTGCAGAGGATCACTGAAGTGTGAAATGATTCTGTTATCATGTCGTCTGTGTGGAATATATTTTCCCATCAGCTGTCTATGGCAGGTGTGTGCGCATTTCGTGGCTCTCTCTGTCCGTCTGTCGTCAGGGGCGTTTCTCGAGGGTGGCCTGTGGTGGACTGTGCCTGTGGGGTTCAAGAGATTCATTTATTACAGTGATGTAAAGCCAGATCTTACACGTCTAGTTGGGTCTGGACAGACCGTCCTCACCAAAAGACACAGACTTACAGGTCAATCGTGAAAGCTGCTTATTACGACTAGAGTTGTTCTGATACCAGGATCCAAAATGCATCTTATACTGCCTGAGATGCTGGTATCAGTATCCGTGAGTACATGAGTCTAAGCAACAGATCGGATCGACGGTATGTATGCCATGTTTTACGTGGTTTAACCTGAGCAAGGCCATACTCGATGATAGCAATCATATCCCATCCATAAAGTAGAATACAGCTGTTGAAAAATAATATTTGAATCCAGGCTGGGGGCCTTCTGTGTGGAGTTTGGGTTTTCTCCGGGTTCTCCGCATTCCTCCCACAGTCCAAAGACATGCAGGTGTTAGGTTAATTCATTCATTCATCTTCAACCTCTTGTCCCTATCGGGGTCGCGGGGGGCTGGAGCCGATGCCAGCTGACATTGGGCGTGAGGCGGGGTCCACCCTGGACAGGACGCCAGTCTATCACAGGGCACATAGAGACAAACAGAGACAGACAAACATTCACACTCACATTCACACCTACGGGCAATTTAGAGTCATCAATGAACCTAACATGTGCATATCTGGACTGTGGGAGGAAGCTGGAGAACCTGGAGAAAACCCACGCAGACACGGGGAGAACAAGCAAACTCCACACAGAAGGGCCCCAGCCAGGATTCGAACCAGGAACCCTCTCGCTGTGAGGCGACAGTGCTAACCACCACTTCACTGTGTCGCCCGTGTTAGGTTAATTGATGACTCTAAATTGCCTGTAGGTTTGAATGTGAGTGTGAATCGTTGTTTGTCTCTATGTGCCCTGTGATAGACGGCGTCCTGTCCAGGGTGTACCCAGACTCCCGCCCAATGTCAGCTGGGATCGGCTCCAGCCCCCGGCGACCTTGTTAGGGACAAGCGGATGAAGATGATGAATGGATATGATTATATTTTTTCACAGACTGGTATTGGATTGGAACTAGGTATTGGTTGATACACAAGTTTAGGTGTCGGTAAGAGGCATTTTTAAATTTCCTTTTGCCAACATTCTCTAAATTCGGATTTGGATTGAAACACAGACATTTGGATTGAAACACAGCTACTGAAATATTCAAATCCAAGATTCAATATTTATAATTTCTGTAGCGTTCATATTCTAGATGTCTTGTGCATATTTTTTTGTACACACTTCCTTCAAATTCAGCCTGACATAATTTGTGTCTCTAGAAACTAGGAGATAAAGTTTTGTTGGTGTAAACGATGTCTGACTGCACAACAGGAGTAGTGGCTCAATAAAGTTTGCAGAGTTCATATGAACCATACCTCAGTCTGTGAGGTGTATGTGTCAAATGGAAAAGATATCCTGCTCAAAATGTAGTTCTTGTTCCGGCCATCTTTGGCAAACATTAAAGCCCAAACTGAGTGTGGCTGTTTTCTGCTTCCATGCGTGAAAGGTGTGCTGCATATTTGTGTGGCCTGTTTGAATTGTTCCACCTGTGATGCTGCAAGAAATGAATGGATATTTATTTTGGCAGGACAAAGCATCCTAGAACATTGAATGAATGCAACATGTTCACAACAAATTACTGGACTGCAGGGGTTCAATGACCTTTTTGCACTGTGCAGATTTCCCCCCAATATTTGTGTTTGCTTGTTAATCTTCATCGTTTTTAAAAAAATGTATGGAATAATATTATTTCAATGGCATTCTCTGAGAAAACTGACTTTAGTTGTAATTAGTGGATGTGTTCTTGTCCATGTATTTTCTGTGGCAAACAAAGACAAACTCCATATAACGCTGATTGCCTCCTCTTCATTTTTACACTCATGAAAACACACAGTCTACACAAAACCGTGCACATACACACTCATTAAAACACACACGCGCCGGTTTAGTGACCTGCCGCTGTGCATGAGAGGGATCCCAAGGGAGAGCTCAGTCCGAGCAACTTCACTGCACTGCCTAATTGATGTGTGTGTGTGTGTGTGTGTGTGTGTTTGTGTGTGTGTGTGTGTGTGTGTGTGTGTGTGTGTGTGTGTGTGTGTGTGTGTGTGTATGTGTGTGATAGAGAGAGAGTAGGAGGTGAAGAGAAGGTGTACAGATTTAAGAGTCCAAACTAACGTCACTTTTCTCTAAACAGTGCTTCAAACTCTGGCAGAAAAATAAACAGACCTGTCAGTCATGTGCTCATTTAGTCTCTGCAGGAAGTCTGAGTCTTCAGCCTCACAGTCTGACAGCTTATATCTTCCTGACATTGCAAGACAACCGTGAAACAATACAACCAAGTGCAGAGGAGACCTGCACCTATTAACCACACACACACACACACACACATCGACACAGATTCAAGACTGAGGGCAGCTCTTTCGATGTATGCGCAGCTAATGTAGCAGTTACAGCTATTTATTGGATGAAATATGGCTGACACGGGGGGTGGACGGAAACAGTTAAACTATATGTAAGAGGGGTCCTGGAGAGAAGGCTTCAAATCTCATTTCTGAGCTTTAATAGTGTTTGTCGCAGCTTAGACTAACTGCTTTGAAAATGACAAGATATTCCTCTTTAGTGAATAAGAAGAGGTACACACGATAGCTCGCAATGATAAGAACTTGGCTGCTAACAACAAATTCTAGCTAAGGTCTTAAACATTGCTTTCCCCTTGTTGCTCCCAGAGCATTATAACCTTTATTCAAAACAGGGAGGGCTATTGAGAGCAAGTTCTAGTTTTCAAGTATGCCCTGATTACATTACATATACCACACGAAAGTCAGAGAGTATAGTTCAACAATTATACATCAAACAGACCAAGGATATCGACATAAGGGACAGGAAATGAAAGGAAACACATGCATTCACACTGCTGTATGTCAGTCAGAAGTGGATTGATAAAACGTGACATGCTGCTCAGATTGTTCCACTTGTGCAGAGCATAACTTTCCCCGTCTCAGTGTTTACTTGATAATTGTCAAGGACCAAATAGTCTCAGGACCTGGTGCAGTGGGAAAGTGATCTATAGTTTAGAAGACATGTTAGATACCCAGGTAGTTTTCTCTTCTCCCCCAACTTTCCCATAAAGTAAACAACAATGAATCTAAAGTCATCCCCAGTTAAGTCCCTATCAGAGCAGAATGATAGACTGCATTGAG
Source organism: Echiichthys vipera (assembly GCF_963691815.1). Taxonomy (NCBI): domain Eukaryota; kingdom Metazoa; phylum Chordata; class Actinopteri; order Perciformes; family Trachinidae; genus Echiichthys; species Echiichthys vipera. The sequence continues at coordinate 22,261,168 of NC_139840.1, read as the reverse complement.
AGGTTTAAGAGTAGAGGAGTGCATAGCCTATAAATAACACCGCTATAGTCCATAACAGATAAAAAGGTGGACTATACAATTTGCTTTCTGCAGTTAAGGATAGTAGAAGTCCTTGAAATACAACTTAAGGCATTGGGAGTGTAAATTATCTTCTGTACTTATTATTTCTCAAATCAAATATTCAAATGTGAATTCTTTCTTCTCAATATTTCCCACATTAACTGTCTTGACATGGAATATTAAAGTGAATTTCCAGCGTAAAATCATCCCGTGGTCTTTTTCGGCAAATCCGGTCATTAAAAAGCCATCAAGACAATTGTTTTTGTGTGTAAGGGATTAACGGAGAAATCCGGTAGAGTCGCCAACAGCCGCCAGTGGCTAACACTGATTAGCTCGGGGCAGCACGGTGAAGGCATTAAAACGGCTTTTTTAACCACCAATACTGATCAAAATAACAGCAAACCTCTGCAGCAGCATGAGAAGAGTCCCTACAAATAAAACAAAGCACCAGTGGGCTCCTTCCTTTTGGATTGACTTTGGTTATCCACTTCAATGGACTTTACTATGAGAGGAGCTGGTACAGGGGCCAGTTGGTAAGTCTTTCAAAACACTCTTTTAATAAACTCCAGGTTCACATACTACATTGTTGATGCTTCGTTTTATGTGTAAGGACTCTTCTCATGCTACTGCAGAGGTTTGCTGTTATTCTGAGCAGTATTAGTGGTTAAAAAAGACATTTTAATGCCTTCACCGCACTGCCCCGAGCTAATCAGTGTTAGCTTACAGCCAGCCACTGCAGGTGTTGTTAGCAACTTTCGGAGATATCTCCGTTAATCGTTCATACTCAAAAGAAATTGTCTCGATAGATTATTTGATGACTGAATTTGCAAAAAAAGACCCTGGGATGATTTTACACCGGAATTTCACTTTATCTTACTTTTTAACAACCCTTGTAAAAAATAACCAGCAGTTTCCAAAAGTTTCGCTTTTTGTGCATTCAAACACAACAAGGTGGCTTTGCATCTTACAAATAAGCCTTGCACTACCGTTTGAAAATGAAGGGGATATACAGCAGGATTATGAACAGTAGCATGTTTCATCTAATAACAAGGCATTAGGCTACATGTACAGTAAGTACCTTTTTATAATACCTGTATATAATGGACTAATTCACAGTTTAACAACCCATACAATGAACACAAACACACAATTGCCTCTTTAAAAACAGAAAACAATTACGTACAGTACGGCATCACTGCTTTTCTATACTCCAAAAATCACATTTTTTAAATTGCTAAAATTCCGGCAGCACTTGAATGCAGCATTGACTCGGTTTAGCTCTGTTACTATGGCAACGATCGAACGTTTACTTCGCGGTGGCCATAGTAACCATCGTCCCTGTTACTGTCAGTAATTTAGCTAAGCTAGCTCCATTTACCACGAGAAAACTTTATTCGACATGACAGGAAAGTTTTAGAAAAGTTGTTTTAAAAGATTAGTTCCTTAAGTTGCAGTCGCTTTATCTTCCTCCATGAGCAGGTGAGCAACTGGTGGCTTATTAACAATCACGCGAGACTACAACAACAACAGGTTATGCAACGTTAGCTTCTGCTAAATTTAGACAGCCTGATAAATGAACATCATGATAGTTAATAACGTTTTATTTCAGTGCCACGGACGTTGCTTCTTAAATAAAACACTAAAGTGTTATGAAACAATAATATTTAGCCTTCAATAGCTTTTTAAAGGGATCTGATCGCTATATACACACTTAAGTGCCACTTAAATCCATATGGAAACCAATGCTAATTACTTCACATTCAGTTAGAAAGACTTAATGATTTCACCGCTGTCCTCTAATGTCCAGGTTACAGTGCTTGGGGAAATCCTTAAGTCCGCAGAAACAGGTAAACACCAAAGAATAAATGGATTACATTGTTGATAGTCTGCGTTTGTTTGAGGCAGTCACACATTTTCCATGCTTATGTATTACTACTGTACATGTCCCATTAAACATTGTATGAATATTAAAATGACTTTGAACTTGCAGTTGATTACCTCTGCTCATGATGAGACACACAAACCCAGTGGTAAGAAGTAATTCACATTTCACATCAGTGTGCAAAAACATTGCATCCTGACGTATTTCGCTATTTAAAGACAGAAACGAAATATAAGAGCTCGACCTTGTACTTGAGCTGCTCTCCAGCCTTTCATAGCAAGCTTATACTCCTATTATGTTCTAGACAAAGTGGGGGGAAAGACAGTCACTGATAAACATCGGTAAGAACAGTCCTATCCTAGCAAAATGTACACTTCTGTCATCATGCTCATCCACTGAATTCTTCACTTTTTGCATCCAGTAGGAGTCCTCCTACACAGTTACGGCCTCATTCTGTACAAGTAGGTATTTGAAGATAGACCGAGTTTGGATTGACAGAAACATGTTTTGCTTCACTATGATAGCCTAATTATTTGTTTTTCTTGCCAGGAGACTCAGAAGTCTGTGTTTCCAAGAGGGGATGTGCTGAGTACAGACGGTATGTGAGTGTGGACTCTCATCAGTGCTCTTTCACATTGTGTTTAACAATAATGCAGGGAGAAGTTGGTTCCTGAACATGCAGTGATAACAATTTATAAATCCATAGTGTTACCAAGGTGGTTGCTATGACATAGGTACATTTGATGTAATCACAAATATACCAACGCCTGTCTTGAGCTATTGCTTAAAAATGAAATGTACAGCTAAATGTTAAATCATTCAAATATAAACTTACATTACATTCCTTAATTTCAAGAGCCAAGTCATTTACATATATTGTAAACAGGGTAGAGAAAGAACATCACATTGTTAACACCAAAGGGGGAATTAAACCAAACAGTTGAATATCGACTTCTAACACTTAACGCTTTATACAATCTGCCATCTAGCCAAGCAAGTAAATCACTCTGGATCCGATCAAAACCCTTTTGAAAATTAACAAAACAAACGAGGAAGAATATCTTTCTGCACTTCTTCTTCTTCGGACACTATATAATATTAAATCTTGTATGTTTGTGGTTCTCCTTTTAGACTGCTCTCCAAAGGAATCACCAAGGTACTCGCAATTCACATGAAATGAGAATATCGCGAATATGCTTGTTTTAAACCTTAAATGTGATTTCAGGGTTGAAGAACATGCACAGTTGACTCCAGTGCCTGATGGAGAGCTGAAAATTAAGGACTTGCGTGAAGTTGAGCCGTCGGACTCGGCACTAACAGGTAGATTGTTGTTGAGCAAAATGTAAAGTAAGACATGCAGCAAGAAATAAACTAATGATGGAGTAAATTATTGTCAGGAGGAACAACACATTCCACTCAACCAGCTGAGCCTCTCCCCACACACGAGCTAAATGAGGAGGAAGAACAGACCGAGGACAAAGACATTAAGGCACCAGTGGAGCTGATGATGGAGGTAAGGTGAACATGAAGGATCCATACTGGATGCTGTGCTGAGAGGATGGGCTAAGGCTTAGTAGCTTTAGTTTCATTTCACATAAAAGAAATCATTTTAATCCTTGGTTTTAGTGACTGAGAAACTGAGAAATTGAATGTGAAACTCAAGTGCAAAAGTATGGTTTCAGTTCCTCAGAGCTGTGATGGACAGAGACTTCCAGCTGGCCAGCAAACTGTGTCAGATGAGTATGTACCCTGAATCCATCAACTGTGTGTCTGCCAGTCAATACATCAGCCACAGGTGAAGTCAACCAATGCTGCCTCCTCTCTCCTCGGTCCAGTTCTCATCTATGAACCAGACAATCCTGAGGCCTCTGAGTTTCTCCCGCTGATCAAGAAGAAGATATCGGAGGGTGAGAGTCCCTCCATTTATTCAAAGAAACACTTACGCTGCATACTCCAAAACACACCGTGAGTTTGTGTTATGTCTTTTCCATTAGAGAAAGAGGCAGAGCAGAGCACTGAGGAAGACGAAGAAGAAGAAGAAGAAGAAGACGATGATGATGATGATGACTCTGGGAGCAATGAGGAGTCATCTCAGAGCTCAAGCTCTTCACCATCAGATGAGGAGAAAGAAGAAAAGCAAGTTAACAGACACAAGCCGTGTCCCCCTTCTCACATTTCCCCCTAAATCCGTTGTAAGAACACAACTGAGGTAATGTCAGGCACACACGCCAGATATCTTTGCTAATAACATCTTGCTACTTTTAGAATATTGTGTTTATTTTAATCTGCAAAGCTACTTTGCATAGTCTTGCATTTCGGATTTGGTGTGTCAATTATGTCTTTCGTATTTCACCTGCAAATAAAATATGTATTGTAGACAAAACTGAGGCCCTTGTTTCCTGGGAACATAAACCACTAACCCAACATTAGAGAACTACGACTACAGATAAATGATTATTAGCAGCCATTACACTGAGCGCTCTTCAGAAAGACTCAGAAACACTGCTGACATTTTGCTGAATGTGTCCACAGCTGAGATCATTGGTTTCTAGTGCTTTTGGCAACGTGATGTCTTACAAAGAAACAATTTGTGAGCACTGATCACACGGCACGCCCTTTATGAAGACCTGAGCTGTGAACGGTTCAAACAAAGATCAGTTCTTTTCATTTTGAGATTCCTAAAGCAGTGATAGTATCCGGTATTTTACATGAAAAAAAAAGTCTACAGCCACGTAAGCGTCTCTGTGAGGTTATATTTAGACGATTGGATGAGCGGTTCTCGAGAACGCGTCCGGGTCAGAACTGGCGCTAGAGCCAGTAATGACGGCTGTGTAGCTTTTACATTTTCTACTTCTAAGCCCTCATCATTTATGTAACTGCACCTGTTCTTTACCTCCTATTTCAAACATGTATATAATTCACATTTTAACAAATTCAGTTGTTTGAGTGACATTGAAAAACATGAGGAGAACATTTTTGTCTATGGAAATAATTGATTTAAACATTAGTTTCGCCCCTGGCAAAGATGCTCTTAGCCAGACGCCTAACACCAAATACCTTTGAAGATGCAGCATAATAACAGCATAAAAGAAGACTGTACGTTTAGCCATTTCCATGCACCTATGTTTCCATGTGTGCATTGAAAAAGCTAAGTGTAAATGCCAGAAAGTCTTAAAAAAATCCTGTTTGAAATGTTGCAAAAAAAGATTTTATGCTTGGTGGATGTATCAATACTTATCGGCACGTCACTTGATCGACTATTACTTCAATTCATTCTCCATTTTTAGATTCTTCATTCATGGATTGAGTAATTGATTTACAAATGATCATTTTGAGGGTGAATTATTCCTTTAATCTCAGAGAAATAACAATATTTCCCTAATGGATTGAAACACACGTTCATTTTCATTCTGTTTTTAAAGGTTTTCTTAAAATTAAATTAAATTTGCATCACTTTTGGATGGAAACTTAGGCAACACATCGTCGAAGAGTAACGTTCAGAGCACAGACGGAGGTTAAACTGACCGCAACAATGCCAACAAAATAAGATCAAACTGGTTCTGTTGGTGAAACTCTGCAGGTCATCGTAGGAACTTTTCAGATTACTACAAAGTTTAAAAACACAGTTTGAATCCAGTTTAAATGTGACATAAACATGATACACAATATACTGACAATCAAGAATGTTTTTCTGTGATACTCTGCTCTATGTGCACACTGTATCACACGCACACACACACACACACACACACACACACAGCTCATCCATCCTACAGAGGAAGGCTATCAGCCAGTGTGTTCTGAGTTATGACAAATGGCAGAGCTTATCTTTATGAGTCATCTCTGCGTGTGACTTGTGAGAAGAGAAAGTGTGAGCACTATCTGATGAAGGCGGTGTAATTTGCAGTGACTGAATGAACATAATAGCCGGTCTCTCTGCCCATCCTGTGGACCAGGACACACGGGCAGGAGGAGGACCATAAGTCACCGCCCTCCAGACTGGATTCACTTTGACGCCTCTGTGTTATTGTCCATATGAAGGTTGAAAAAACGATGCAGGTCAAACATTATGATGCATGCAGTGTTGTCATCTCATGAAGGTGAGTATCTCAGTCAGTATGGATGGATGGATGGATGGATTATGGATTATTATCCATCACTTGGTGCTTTCATAAGAATCCCCCACGGGTCCATTGAAACTGAGATGTATACATCGTGAATCTGCTTTTACCAAAACCCATAAGACAACTGTGTTTGTCATCCCAAGGTCAATTGCTATGTAACCCACTCAGAATACATTTCACAATCCATCCTCCATCCTGTGACACCCACCCACACCTGGACACACACACACACACACACACATGCACACACACTGAGGGGTGGGTATACGTCACTGGCGTTTCCTTGTGCTTTTCAGGCTTCTTAAAGTGGCTTGTGGCTGTCAGTAGCACTCAGGGAAGCTTCATTAGTCGTCAGGGGGGGGAGACAAGGCTGTGACTCATGCTTGCGTGAAGAGACCAATAGGCAGCCGGAGCCTGAGATATAAATAACGAATACAAAAAAATAGTCTTGAGGGAGAAAGGGTCACTTGCGCGCAGCTGGATTGGATTTTATTTGTGCGCTCTGTTGGTATTCCGCCATCACTGGACTGTTCCTTGTCGTGCCTTTGGGTGGCAATTGTAGTTATAGTTTCTCTGGACTCGACAACCTGTGCGTCCGTGAGCCGGTAAGATGCCTCCTCTGTGCATTTCAGCTGCGCCCGTGGTGTATTAAAGGTTTCATATAGGTGTAGCGTCGGAGTTGTTTTTTTTGGGGGGGGGGATTATACTCACCAGAGAAATAACAATGTTATAATTTGCAGCGTCGTTTGAGAGAAAGGAATCCCAAATGAGTGACAGCATGAATTCATTAGTTGTCCAGTCTGTCTCTCATACCATGGTGACATTGAGTGATGATGGTGTAAGATGTGCTTGTTCAAAGCGCAACTTAATTGAAATGTCGATTGTTGAGTCAATAGGTAAATGACGGGGTTATTTATAGTCGCGTCTCATCAATATTTGCTTAATAAATCAGTGTGTTTAAAATCAGCTGTAGTTTTATCAATATACCTGTTTTCATTTGTCTATTCTATGCAACGTTATTCTCATATGGCGTGTGAACTAAGGCGGGTTGAATGCATCTTTTATAAATGTTATTTTTTTTATTGTTTTTATTCCTTACAAATATCAGCTGTGAGTGCACCGGGTGGTCACAGACACACAGCTCATAGATTTAAACGGTCTGGTGCTGCAGACTGATATCTAGGGGAAATGATCGTTTTGTTCCAACGAGCCATTAGAAAAGACAGTAAATCTATTTATTATAGGTGTCGCTCCCTAAAGTCTTTAGATTATCTTGGTTTTACAGCAGCATGAGTATTTGATGGCCAATTGAATGCAAGAAATATTGAATATGTCCAAAATGAATGTACAATATGTGCGTATTGCTTTTGCGTCGCGCGTAATTCTCTCCAAATTGCGCGACTTGGCTCATAGACCAGAACATATCGTTTCTGGCGACGCGGAGTGGAAAACGTCGTTTTCTAATTAAATGGATTGTAGTTGGATTGTATATATATATATATATATATATATATATATATTCCAGGTGTGAATTGTATACGCTGACCTCCCTCCTCCTAACCCTGTCTCGTTTTGTTGCAGTTTAATTATTTCCCAGCTGGAGATCAGATAACAGAGGACCGATGGCCACGTCTGAACCGAGAGCCACCGACGCGGACCAGGATCCCAACTCCGACAATTTAAGACCTCCGTCCGCAAGTACGTGCTCACACTCCTCTCCTGTGTAAATAACGCCGTGATCCCGTATCGATCCCCGCGGGTAAATTCTAGTTAAGGCTGTCTCTCTCCGGAGCTGTGCTTACAGAAAAGCCCACTGGAGCTGACAGGGACTCGGTGCCTTGCTCAAAGACACTTGTGCAGTGAAAACCCTATCTCTCTCTCTCTCTCTCTCTCTCTCTCTCTCTCTCTCTCTCTCTCTCTCTCTCTCTCTCTCTCTCTCTCTCTCTCTCCCCCTCTCTCTCCCTCTCTCCCCCCTTCTCTGTCTGATAAAAGCGAGCCTCGCCCGGGCCATTTGCTGTGTGGGCTCCGTCGTTAATCATTCCGGTTAAAAACAGAGCCATCACAGCTGCCTGTCGTGTCTGGCGGAGCAGCGGTGCGCACCGACCGGTGGACCTGGCGCAGAAATAATGCACAATTAAAGCATTTGCATTTATAATGATCCAAGAGCATTTATTGGTAATATTCCTGCATAAAAATGCTTTTTCAGATCGAATAAATTCCTGGTTGTAATATTTTCCTGCAGTGACGCCTTCGTTGTTGGCGTTTTAATCGTGCTGTTTTCGACAAATTTCGTTTTCCAGTCTTTATTGATGCTTTCTTCATGTCACAATTCATCTTATCTCGTTTCTCGGGATGCTTTGGCCCTCGAGGCTGTAGGCTGCATAAATGAGATGCTCTTGGAGAAATATCAGTGCTGTTGTTTTTTATTTGTTTTAAGTCTATTTAGGTAGCCTAACATACTAAAGGTTAATTCATCATATTAAGCCGTTGTCGCATGCACTAAATCGACTCCATAACAGTGCACTTGAGCAGCCATCTGCAGTGCAACGCGGGGAAATAATTACAGGTTTTTGTCTTCAGCCAAATGTATTCAAGTCAATTTCATATTTTCTCTCTTTAACGAATACGATATGTCTGGATCTTTTGTTTGTGGCCCTCGGGCGTCAATAAACATGACGACAACAACAATGATAAGAAAAAAAAATCTCAGACTTATTTCAAATGTGAATTTGTTTGGAGAAAAGCCCATTAAAAAAGAAAAAGAAGATGTTTGTTTTGTCTGACTTGCTCGCATATACTGCTGCTGGATGTTGCCATTATCTCTCTTCCACGCTCCATCTCACGCCTGGCGGCCTGTATAGTGTCTGTGCGCGCGTTCGTGTGCGCGCGTGTGTCTGCCCGTGTCTGCCTGTACGTGTGTGTGTGTGTGGCATCTCGAGCTGTTCTTTTCTCAGAATGAAATTGCTTCAGTAAATTTAAATACTTGTTTTTTGTTGTGAAAGTTTTCCATCAGGTGTGTTCGCCGCCTGGCTGTGTAACCTCTGGCTTTCTGCGCCATCTCTGCTCACGCATGTCCACGCTCGGGTGTGTGTGTGTGAGTGTGTGTAGCTGTGAGTGTATGCATGAGGCACACTTAAGTTCCTGCATCAAGCCGGCTACAGTCTTCCCGGCCGCAGACATCACCAGCTCGCTCCGGTCACATACTGTGTTTCACTCAATTAATTCCTGCGCTCCTCCGTGAGCTCATTTCACGGGCGTTAATTCCAGTCCGCCCCTTGGCTGGGTGTGTGAGCCGGCGTGGATACCGCTATCTGCGCCTATTGATTGAACTTAAATCGGAAATGTTATAAGACGTGTCCCCTTATCATCAGAGGGGGCTGCTGTAAATAAAAAGCTGGACGAATCCTCGGTCAAACAAAGACCAAGTTGAGCCAAATGACTCAAGAAATGATCGCATGAAAACACCAATAACCACCCGAGTGTTCATGGTCTCACACCCGGCCAGGAGCCGTGCGTTTCACGCTTCCACTGTGCTCACTGTGCTCCACCCGCTTTTATATATTTATATATATATATCCATCATCCACGTTGTCTGCGCGGCCTGCACACCAGAAACTCAAACGTTCATTCTGTTTTAGCCAACGAATATGCGTGGATGCACGGATGCACGCGGAAACTGGGGATGAAGATTTGCGGTAAGTTTTGTGGGCACATAAACCGTTTCACGTCCTTTCACATCAGTCACATGTCTGACACATTAGAAGAAGAAAAACAATTAAGGGTGAGCAGATTATTTGGTTTGTGGGTGTATGATAATGTGTCTCCATCGTACTCCATTGGGAGTGTGTGAGTATTCCTTTAAAAGTTGGTGTTTTTTTCTTCTTTTTTGAATAAATAAACCCGTTTGGAGGCCGTAAATAGGCCACGATAAAGGCTGTTAGAGCAGGGCCGTCCACGCCTGTCACGGTGCGTTTCCATCTCCTAAAGGTCAGTGGACATTAGCCTGTGGGTCTGACGATGAGAGCCCCGGACGCTCCCCCCTGAACCCCCCATGTCTTTTCCATTTCACCACCAAGAGAAAAATCCTCGAGACAGCCCTGGACATATATGTTACATAACGCCCCTTATAAAACATGTAAATAAAGGAGTGTTTGCATTCCACAAGGACACAGTTTTTTCTCTGATTTCCTGTACTGCTAACGGCCTGTATTAGAGACTATGGATGTGACGTTGCATTGATGTTTATTCCTCCATCTTTTGAAGGAAAAGTTTCTTGGGGCTCAAAAATTCAAATGTATGGATGTGTTTCCCCCCTCGCAGCTATGCAAAAGGGTAATGACTGTCTTGCAGATACGGTCCATTCATAGAGGATATTATTGGCCTGTTTGTGATGAAATCCATTAATGATTGATTGACTGAATGAATTTCTGAGAATGAGAGAATGAGCAATAGATTTTGATTGGTCTAAATGACATTTTAATGGCCTGGAATGGGAATTGAATGGGAATATTTCTACATGGAGGCTTATGGCTGTTAGAGGGTCTCAAGTATTGATTTCAAATATCCATTTCCCATTGAAAAATATAAGACTGTGTTTTATAATCTTACACATACCAAGGGTGTGTGACTCCCACGTGTTTTGCGCACACTTAGGCCCACACGTGACCACGTTATCCTGCAGATATCAAGGGCCGACATGCAGAAAAAATGATCCGTCATAGAGTTCATCCCATTCAGGCCGTGCAGGGGCAGAGTGCTTCATTAACCCCTCTTTATAGAGGGTGCGTAAATTGGCTGTATGGGTCATCACCGCGGGCTGTCCTGCCCTGCCCACTGAACCGATCAGTCTGAGGACCGGGTGCTGCTTCTGGGTGCCTCCTCACCGGGGTGTGGTTGTGATGTCACAGGGTGGGGCGCGCACCCACTCTCACACGCTCCTCTCCGGCCTAAATAGGTGTGGCCTCCACCAGACAAAAGCACTTCTCATGGAAGAATTCAGGGCATCAGGAGCTAAGAGCACAGGCAGCCTGCAAGTCATATATTTATAGAAAAATAACGCAGAATATTTGGACATTCATTGTTCCTCCTCATTGTGTTTTTTTATTTATTTATTTTTAGTTCTTTAATTGTGTCCTTGTTGGTGGGATGGAGGTGTTTGGTGATAACTGCTGCCCTCCGCCGTGTAACACCTTAGGGTTCCTGCAGAAGAACAACAGCCTGGACGAGAAGGGGAGGCTCGCGGGCCAGAAGAACCTGCTCTCGTGCGACAACAGTGACAGGGACGCGCGCTTCCGCCTCACGGAGACCGACTTCTCCAACCTGTTCGCCAGAGGTGAGACGTGCACGCGCTGATCCAGGTCTTTAAGTTAAAACATAAAAAAAAAAATACATTGCTTATTTCTGCTTTTTTAGAGCTGATGGTCACATTAGTCATATGATTATTATTTCAAATTAAAGTCAAAATAAAGCTGCAGGGCCTCCCAGTCAGAGGCATTCTGCTGCTTTTTAACATCTTACAACCACAACTTTCTACATGACAACGACTCAATTAAAGATGAATAATTAGGAGAATATCTAGAAAAAGAACCAGATGTTTGGCCATACTGTCCCATTCGGCCTATTTTCTTAGGTTACTGGGAACAGTAGCTATAACTTCATCCACCATTTCTCATTTTTAAATTCATTTTCTGTACAGTGTTGTCACTCTGCAGTAGGTTGTAGACCTATAAGGTAAAATCTCCTGTCATATGAGTCATTTTATATCTCAATAACCACGATTTAGCACGTTTTCTGGTGATTCAATAATTCATATTCTATATGAAATAACCACATAAAACCTTGACAAATGAAACATATTGAGTGTTTTCTAAAAACTCAACTGCAAAATGAACATCACATAAAGCATCGTGCAGCAATACAACTATATTTTAAAATATATACAATAGATCATTTTTATATCACCCTAATGGGCGTTCTGATTATTTTAAATTTTCAAATGATATTCCCTCGGGTATTTAAAAGAATACATTTGACCAAGAGCAGTTGGAGTTAATGTTCTTCTTGATTTAGATGATAAATGTATATCACGATATCTCGATAGATGATTCCATCACAATGCCACTGAACTATCGGCCAAACCTAAATGGACCTACTTATCTGTTTGTTAAGATATGGTTTAAAAAAACATAGATGCCCTTCCCTGTTTAAAACCCTTTGTTACAGACACAAGGGATAATTACTTATACGACAAAATCATCATTGAAATACAAAATCAAACTTGGACTTAAATGGTTTAACACTCTCAGACTTGCTCTCAGCTACGAGCCCAATATTTAGCTAAATTCCCTCTCCTCACCTCTCAGACCTGCTGCCGGCCAAAAATGGAGAGGAGCCTACCATACAGTTTTTGTTGGAGATGGTGGACATCCTCACCAACTACGTCAAGAAGACTTTCGACCGCTCCACCAAGGTGCTTGACTTCCACCACCCTCACCAGCTCCTGGAGGGCATGGAGGGCTTCAACCTGGAGCTGTCCGACCAGCCCGAGTCCCTGGAGCAGATCCTGGTGGACTGCAGGGATACGCTCAAATATGGCGTCCGGACAGGTAATGCTCAGGACACATTCAAGGTTGAGCTGTACTTTATCTGAACGGGGGATATATAAAAAAAAAAAAATGGGGTTGAATAATTCATATGGCGGTGAATGTTATTTCAAAAGGACACAGAAGGCGCGGAGATCAAAAGCAATTAACCTTCCACTGTGTCGGTTCAAAAATAGTGTTTTATCTGCAGACTAGTCTAATTTTGGGATCTTACAGTTCTTTTACAATATTTACCTCTCCAGTGGTATCTTCAATAATAAGTCCATTTTATCACATACATGTAAATGGGTGAATTCAACACAAACCATTAGAGAAGAAGCTGTTTGGCAGATAGTGTTCAGCAGCAGTGCAGATTCAATGTCAGGATTGGGGGGTGGGACACAAAAGTGATTTTCTTTTTGCCCATATGCAACTCTTACCATTTCATAAATCACAACTTCATAGAGGTTCGCCCTATAATTCAAAAAGTACTGCACAGGGAATAATTTACTGTGCTTACCTTTCTTGTTTAAACAGCCAACACATCACTGTTTACTTGACTGTTATATTAGTAAATCCTAATTTTAAGGGTCTCGGGCATGAAGTGTCTGCTCACCCCCAGTTCTTATCACTACCTCTTCTGCCCGTGTATGGAACTACTTTATGCATGATTATTAAGTATGGATGAATATCAAAATATGAAGTTGTGTAAACTGACTGATCATGTTTTTACAATGCAAGTTATGCTAAAAAACACAATTCTAAGAGCACAATAAACACCACACAAGTTGACCCTACAAAAGTATTTGTTCCACCATTTCAATCATTTCTTTTTAGATGTGAATCTAAAATGTGAAGAATGTGGAGTCTGAAAATACATTTGTTCAATTTTGAATAATTTAGGGCAGTGGTTCTCAAACTTAGTCCATGATTGACCGCCTGAGAAAATATCACTCACTCAAGTCCCACCACTGAGACCGATGTTAGAATACAGCAGCGAAGGCCGACACTCTTCAGCTACAGACAGGAAGGTTTATTCCTCATCAGAAGTTTATTTATTCTTGTCTGTCTTCAGCCACAGTCACGCTGTATGAAGGGCTGACATCAGAACTGACATGTCTCTGTTTTCAAACAAGTCATTCTACCTCTGCTGACTCTCTTCCCCCACAGTTTAGCTCGTATCTCATGAACGTCACTATGTAAAAGGCTGATATTGAAATAAAAATATGACAGGAAATGCTAAACTTATTTTAAATTGCATTCAAGGATCTTAAAAGTATTTCGATAGTTTCCTTTTTTTATTTTGGAGATTCATTCGCGTACCAACAGAGAGAGCTTGAGTACCACCAGTGATACAAGAACCACAGTTTGAGAACCAGTGATTTAGAGAATTTTTATCCGGGGGGACAATTCATGTTTTTCAGAAATTGGGGGAGAGAAGTCCCCCCCGTCCCACCCATGGTGTACAGTCTATTACGACGGCTGCTTCATTAACCGCCCCCCTGGTAATTCAGTTGACATCCTCCTTTTCTTCCCCCCCCTCGACTTATTAAAGCAAGTGTCGCCTGAGGGGATCCTAACACGGGCTGTTTCAAGCTGTTAAAAAACGACAACGCTCAAACTGTCCCTTGGGTTTTATATATCACCCAGGGTCCACTGTGTCTACAACTCAACACCACTTTTCATTCAGAGACATGGTGTGTGTGATTTTTTTTGTGTGAAGTCCGACTGACGGAGCTCTCCGCGGTGCTGAAACATTAAGCCAATCTTCCTTTCCTCTCGCTGTTTAGCACTTAACATGAGATTTGTTTTATATTTTATTCAGAATATGCGACTTATATTTATTATGTGAGCCGTACGGCACCACCACCACCTCTACAAGGTGCTTATATCCATGGCTGCCTTTAGGCTGCAGGCATATTGACAGTGACTGTGTGTGCAAGCACCTTAGAGTCTAAATGGCTGTCATATAGCCTTGTTACCAGTTTAATTACGTACACTAAACAGTGCTATGTCAGATCCCTTAGGTTTCATGGCTGACCCTGGGAATACAAAATGATCTGGACGACTGTGAACATTGAAATGAAGAACTGCTTCCTCATGTGTCTTTTATCATTTATATTATCACATGTAGGTGGTGCAGATTTAGCCTGCGGGACACTGTGGTTATTATACGTCTTCATAAAAGCTAATGTTGTCTTTCTTATTGCCTTTTCTTTATATAAAGCATGCGTCCCTCTTAGAGGCAATGGCGCCTTGTTAAGAGGAAAAGCCATTAAGATAGTGATATTTGTTTTAATGTTTAGGTCACCCACGCTTCTTCAACCAGCTGTCTTCTGGCCTGGACATCATCGGTCTTGCCGGAGAGTGGCTCACCTCCACTGCTAACACCAACATGTAAGTCCCACAGTAATGCCTCTCTCTTTGCCTGCGTGCTTGTGCATAACAGAGATGGTGTGTTCGGGGGAAACACCTCTATATATCACAACAGGACAACTGAGGTTTCCAGTTTGTAGGCCACTGGAAATTGCCCGCAGTCATAATCATATAAAGTCAGGGTGATTGTGCTTTTTTGGTCCCCCTCAGCTCACTCCACATTGGTCCCAACATCCTCTGAGGGCGGTTATATAAAGTGTTTGTCCTGTTGAGACTGTGTATTGACAGACGGTATGCTGCCACTGTGCTGTACTGTATATCGGAGGCAGCCCGGCCCCAGGGGTGGTTAGATTGCATATTGATCTCGGGTCACAGTTACATGGTGGCCCAGTCTGATAGAGGGCATGAACCACATCAGCATTGCACACACACACACACACACACACACACACACACACACACACACACACACACACACACACACACACACACACACACACACACACACACACACACACACACACACACACACACACACACACACACACACACACACACACACACACACACACACATACACACAAACACACATATATATTCTGTAAATAAGCTATAACTCTGTGTTATGACCACTGGAATGATGAGCATCACATAATATCTGAATACTGAACACAGTTACACACACAGATAAGCATCTTTGCATATTACCACCTCTGTCAATTCATTCTCAGTGGACAGATGAATATATCATTTTAAGTACATTTATAAATGATTTACTCAAAAATGGGAAATTATAGCTATCAATGTGTTAATATGAAACACCAAAATAATTCACGATATTATCCAGATAATCAGCAAAATATACTTAAAACTCTTACTTAACTGTACATTTTGTCACAATTATCCATCCCTTTTAGTGAAAAATAACCTTAAATAAGGTCATCATAAATCATAAGGCTGCCTTAGTCATAGTAAAGTATTGCATGAAAAATTGCAGCAGAACTCTCAGAGAAAGTATTCAATGATCAAACTCGTATTTAGCATTGTTGTGGCTGATAAATACATGCACAGCGATGATAATTGCGATACATCAAACACTTTCACTACTTTATTTGAACTGTAACTTATGGACTGCAGCTGATTTAATGTTACAGATTTCACGACTATCCCAATAATGTTAAGTTATTGTAAGTGTTTTTTTTTTATCACGTTCTGCGTTAGAACATGTTGTTGTCCCATCCCTAATCATAGCCCTATGCACTTTGGAAATTTAAGAAAATCATTTTTGCTGCATATTCACTGACGTTAAGGGCCAACCATAAAAGAAAGGGCAAGCACGCGCATATTGGACTGCACATTTTTTTTCTCAATTAATTGGTTTATTATTCGGTTTATAAAATAAAATAAAAAGTGAAGCCTGCCACCTAAAATGACGTCATGAAAGTCCGAAACCTAAAAATACTCACATAAGACAAACAAAAGCAGCGAAGCCTCAGAATTTAGAAGCTGGAACTAGATAATCGATCGATCGAGAAAGACAAAAAACATTGCTGTTGCTTTTATTGTCATATCCTGACTTTGCGTGTGAATTAATAAACTATAACTGACAACTTCCACAGCAGAGTCAGTCACTTAAATATCTCAAACTACGACACAT
>NC_139840.1:22201988-22241988 GCF_963691815.1 Echiichthys vipera | reverse complement strand
CACCGCTGAGATTGGCAGGATTGACAGATAGCCATCAGAGCTTTGTGGGCTTTAATTAAAATACTGAGTGATTTTTTTTTAGAAAGCCTTTGAATATGAATGTTTGCTGCCCGACTGCTATCAGACACTTTTTAATTAGCCCAGTCAGCAAAAGCTCCAGTTTGCGCTCTGTGGATGGAATTATAGTAAAGCTAATGAAGAACCAACGTGTGTGTGTGTGTGTGTGTGTGTGTGTGTGTGTGTGTGTGTGTGTGTGTGTGTGTGTGTGTGTGTGTGTGTGTGTGTGTGTTTGTGTGTGTGTGTGTGTTTGTGTGTAATGGCGTGTCTGTGTTCAGGCTTTCTTATCTGCACGTGTGTGTGCATAAGAATCACATTTTTTTCTTGTTTTTCTTGTTAATGCCTCGACAGTTACAGTGATATGTGTTGAACGGCGTGCTGCTTTATTCACACATTTTCTGACGTGACTGACAGGTTCACCTATGAGATCGCTCCAGTGTTTGTGTTGATGGAGCAGCTGACTCTGAAGAAAATGAGAGAGATGATTGGTTGGCCCAACGGAGAGGGAGACGGAATCTTCTCACCAGGTTGGTCGATAAATATCAGATTGAGTGCTTGTGGTACTGTGCGTGGAAGGACTTATTTGACATATAATAATATTACAGTTAGCGGTATGCTCTACAGAAGGTTTGTGTGTGTGTGTGTGTGTGTGTGTGTGTGTGTGTCTGTCCAAGGTGCTGATGTGTCCGTCTCTCCTCAACAGGGGGCGCCATCTCCAACATGTACAGTGTGATGATCGCACGTTACAAGTATTTCCCCGAGGTCAAGACCAAGGGCATGTCTGCTGCTCCTCGCCTCGTCCTCTTCACATCGGAACACGTACGTCTCTCACACACACACACACACACACACACACACATACACACACACACACACACACACACACACACACACACACACACACACACACACACACACACACACACACACACACACACACACACACACACACACACACACACACACACACACACACACACCATTTTAGGTGTTCTATGGTGCTTTGCTTCATTGGCTGTAGATTGAGGTCATTGAAAAAGTCCGATAACAACCAGTTAGTCTATTTGAATCAAGGCAATGGCTTGTTTTACAGATTCTTTTAGCTTTTATCACATCTACGTTGGTCCATAAAGAAATTCACAGCTGACAACATGCCAGAGCTCAAGTATCAAACACTTTCACTTTATTATTCCACTCCACTTATGCAATGAAAGTTGAATTAAATACTTTAATGTGTGTCCCTACAGAGCCACTACTCCATAAAGAAGGCCGGAGCTGCTCTGGGCTTCGGCTCTGAGAACGTGATCCTGCTGAGCACAGACGAGAGGTGGGGGAGCTCATCTTACAGATTTAAAGCCACAATTAAAACGTTACATGGCAGATTCACAAGAAGGATTGTGTGGCTTTTGCAAAAACATTCCAATTCACAAAGATCAACACTAACAGCCACACGCAGTTACAGGGAAATTATAAGGGTCTACAGAGAGTTGGTGCATTTTTAAAAGCCCTCAGCTTCAAATAATGCCGTCTACTTCTAAAGTCTGAAGGTGTGTGTTTGCAAACACCAACAGCACCGACACGCTGGGATGTTAAAAGTAAGAAAGCAGCTTTCAGAGTCAGTTAGGCTATTAATAACGTACAGAAATATTGCTGTGATAGTTCACCTTTTCTACGTTTCTTCTTCTCTTTCTCTCTCTCCCAAACATAAACAACTTGGACACAGCAGGGTGCTCAGTTTTTGACTTTGTCCTCAGTCAACTGTGCTACTTAAATGCATTTTGTTGGCAGTTTGTTGGTTGGATTGGGTTTGGGTGGATTATTAATGCAAATTTGAACCAATCTGGTGTCTGCAGGTATTTAAACCCTAACTATTGCATCACTACAGCGTTTATACTTTCCAGTCACAAAAAAGGACACATTTTATGGGCGTGTCTGCATTGTAATATCATTAGTGCAATATATTTTGTGAATCGGGCCTTGACACGGGGCAGATAATGATCTTAAGTGATGCACAATTCATGCTGAATCTAATCCATTCTTTGGGATTTTGCCCTCAATGTTTGAAATACCGTACAAGACCGATGATTCTTGTATAACTTCCATGACATGATGACAATGTGATGCTTGATGCTCTTTCAGGGGCAGAGTCATTCCTGCAGATCTGGAGGCAAAGATCCTTGATGCTAAACAGAAGGTCAGTGCCATTGTTGCTTTCAGCTTGTTTCTTTATTCGTTCTTGGTCTTTAACTAACACCCCCCCCCCCCTTTAACTGTCCCATGTTGATTCTGCAGGGTTACGTGCCATTGTTTGTGAATGCCACAGCTGGTTCGACAGTGTACGGTGCGTTTGACCCCATCAATGAGATCGCGGACATCTGTGAGAAGTACAACTTGTGGCTCCACGTTGACGTGAGTAGTTGACGCTGGAACAGCCGCTGTAGGATTTAAATAGTCGTGGTGATACTCTGTCCTCGCCTGCGTACCCTTCTGTAAAAGTGCTGTCTCCTCAGGGGGCGTGGGGTGGTGGACTACTGATGTCCAGGAAGCATCGCCATAAGCTTAATGGAGTTGAGAGGTAAGTACATGGTTTTGTTATTTAAAGAATATTAAACGTTAAAAGTGAAACCTCCGCAGTGCGTTAAGATGTATATTAAACTTTGCAGGGCCAACTCTGTCACATGGAACCCTCACAAGATGATGGGCGTGCCTCTGCAGTGCTCTGCCATCCTGGTCAGAGAGAAGGTACAGTCAACACACACCTGTTTCAACACAGTATTCTGAAGGTTTGATTTGTCTGTTGTTTCAATATTGACTGTATATAAAGACAATGAAGCCAAAGTATTTCGACCGCCCCCTGATGGCTGGCTGCAGTATAGGTCATAAGTCCCTCCATGGATTATCAAATGGGTCTTATTCATGTGAAGATGTATTTTATGTATTTTATTGTGAGCTTGTTTTACTTCTTTTTTTATTTGTGGGTTTGACTTTTATCTTATCTTACATTATTTGGCACACATACTACTGTTTTTATGTCTATTCTGTGTCTTTTTATTGTGAAGCACTTGATGTAAAGCAAAAAACTTCGGGCTACAGTTTATGTATGAAAGGTGCTTTACAAATACATTTATTATTATTATAATAATAATAATTATTATTATTATTATAATAATAATAATAATTATTATTATTATTATGTTAGCAGCATGGGCCAAACTAATAAAACACACCCTCAAATACATTTTTCAAAAATATGGTTTTGGACATTTTATGTAATTCTTATCGCACTGATGTTTGTTCAAGTGTTCATTTTTCTGACAAGTCTGGTTTTGATCAGTCATTTGATGCTATAAAAACAGATGAAACATCATGATCGACTGCTGTGATTGGAGCGTGATTGGTTGGGTGGCACTTTGATACCGCTCAATCACTACAGCGCAGAGTCTGCTGGCAGGATGATGATGGCATCACCTGTATCTGGGATATTTGAGAAGGGTCTACACCACAAGCCCTCAAGCACACCGTCCTGATTAGCACTCCTATTTAAACCTAAATCATGCTCTTTTCCTAAACCTAACCACATAGTTTTTGGTGGCTAAACCTAACTGTTTCAAGGACATGTCCTTTGTAATCCTGCTGATAATGCCTACATGGGGTATTTTGGCTTCATTTTTGTACAGTGGGAGGAATTGGAGACGCATCATCCAACTTTATACATAGTCTGTGGTTGGAAATGACCACAATCCACACGATACATCGCATGCTACATGTTCATATTAATGTAACCTTGCTGTGGAAAAAATGGTTGACAGAGTATGTACTTTATGTGTGTCCGTAGGGAATCCTGTCAGGCTGTAACTCCATGTGTGCTGGCTACCTGTTCCAGCCAGACAAACAGTACGACGTCACCTACGACACTGGGGACAAAGCGATCCAGTGTGGCCGACACGTTGACATCTTTAAGTTCTGGCTCATGTGGAAAGCCAAGGTGAATAAAAATGTCTTCAAGCCACTGGGAATTGTTATGGTGTTATCACAGCAGATGCAGCTTTATACTTGTTGTAATTAGTGGCTGACAGACTGTTTTTTTTACCCTGCAGGGCACCATAGGGTTTGAGCAGCACATTGACAAGTGTTTGGACCTGTCTCAGTACCTGTACAACAAGATCAAGAACAGGGAGGGATTTCAGATGGTGTTTGATGGAGTGGTGAGCTTCTCTCATTTTCATTTCTATCAAGGTTAATTTCAATCATTAAGCAACATTAAATGTATATATTTTAGTTTATTAAGCTATGTTGGCATACAGGGAACCATTTAGAGGGGTTGAACAACAAAAAAGAACATTATGTTAATGCTTTTTATTTGTAACTCTCTTTGTATTTTGTGTTTGTATTTATTTGTTTATTTTTCTAGATGGGACATAACATAATAATGAACATTTGCACGTAAAAATGTGTGGGACTGTAGCCAGGTGGCTAATTTGCATCCCTTGTCCTATTGGCAGGTGGAAAAAGAAAGACATCAAAACAAGTAAAAATATAACAGAAGAAAATAAGGCATGACAAAACAACAACAAAACTTGATAATGAAAGAGGTGACAGTAACAACATATAATATAGAGTTGCAGTTGCACACTTGCGCTGGTTATTATCGCAGAATGCCTGGTAAAGTGCACAATCCCACTGCTGACCTTCCTTAATAAAGTGCGTAAAGTGCTTGATTGTAGAGTACTTGAAACCGAGATTATTTCCGTCTGCAGCCCCAGCACACCAACGTTTGCTTCTGGTACATCCCACCCAGCCTGAGAGGCATGCCCGACGGTGAGGAGCGGCGAGAAAAACTCCACAGGGTAAGACGCCTGTCAGTGACTGGTATCTTTTATTATTTCAATCAGGAGAGACTTCATTAGAGTGAAGAACACGGTGCAGAATAAAGTGAATTGTGCAGATCCTTTGGTGATCGTGGCCCTGTATGTTCAGGAGGGCAGTGATGATAAGATTAGTTTAGTATATTCCCCCCTGGGGTCTAGACGCTGGGGTGGAAGAAGATTGCATCATTATAGTCGTGACACTTTTCATAACTCAGGGACAGAAGGGGGAGACATTTGGTTGGATCCTGAATTGGTGACAATAATCTTGAAACTGTGGGGACTGTTCAGATCGTCTGTGCTGTCAGGTTGAAGATGTGTGTGAAGCATTAATGTTTCGTCAAATAACACACTTAATAGCTTTTCATGAAATTCCTCACAAGTCTTCAGTCCATATACAGTATTATGTGAGTAACAATATGATATGTGATATGTGATAATGTGATGGAGATCGTGGTGCGTCGACTAATGGAGCAGAAGTCAGAGAGAGGAAGACTGTGAATGACTGAGAGCGTAAAAGAGGCTTCCTCATTGAATTTTCACTAAGCTTCATATCAAACTGCTATCACTGGTGCTCTGCGCCCACCAGAACTACAGATATAAAAATGATTTATTTAATATTTCTGGACGATGCACATTAATGAACATATACAACAGTACACGGAAATGTTCCAGGCTGTAGCCCGAGGGCTAATTTTCACCTGTAGATCATTAGGCAGGTTGATGTTACAAGAGAATACATAAATCAAACAATATTAAAATTTGCATAAAAAGCAGAGAGAAATAGAAAGAGAGAAAAAGACAAACAGAACAAGTCATTAGTAAATGTTAGAACAAAGACACAATTCATTAATACGCTCTACTGGGCTAGTATGTTAGCAGACAAGGTGGTTGCACGTTTGGTTAGCTTTAAGCTTACTTAGCTATACTTGGCTCTTAGCATTTAGCATCATCTGGTGCAATATTCGTCTTGTGCATTGTCTCTGTTAAAGTCTTACCAAGGGCGTAAAGTTGTGGGGCCCCTTCCCTACTTCCTACCGGTTCACTTCCAGCGCCCTCCCTCGGATCACACCCATGTTTGAACTCTTCATTTTGATCT
This sequence comes from Echiichthys vipera, assembly GCF_963691815.1. Taxonomy (NCBI): domain Eukaryota; kingdom Metazoa; phylum Chordata; class Actinopteri; order Perciformes; family Trachinidae; genus Echiichthys; species Echiichthys vipera. Next base: position 22,235,967 of record NC_139840.1, on the reverse strand, counting down.
CAACTACACACCCGTAAAGTTTCATGACTGTATCTCGCACGGTTGCGACACAGACACTCCCATTAATATTTACCTTTCCTTTTTATTCATACAAACAATGGATTTTGTTTTCATTAACACTATTTATAGTTGACTCCCATCAGGAATGCAATTAATCTCTAATTTGTCTTTTTTTCCCACCAGGTAGCGCCAAAGATCAAGGCCATGATGATGGAGTCAGGGACCACCATGGTGGGCTACCAGCCTCAGGGCAGAAACGTCAACTTCTTCCGCATGGTCGTCTCCAACCTGGCGGCCACCCAGTCTGACATCGACTTCCTCATTGATGAGATTGAGAGGATGGGTCAAGACCTGTAGTCTTCTATCTGCTTGTGTCTCTGAGGCAAAAGCCAACGAGGTGAAACACTCACAGCGCTGCAGACAGAACATCGATAGCACGTGTTTTAGGTTCTTTCTATCTGGTTTGTCTTTTTGTCTGAAGCATTCTGACTGTTTCTCCGACCCAAGAAAAGCTAACAATGAGAGAGACTGTGAGTGTCTAACGTGCTCGTCCCACATAGTTCCTCCTCTAGACAAAAATATTCAAGTATCTGAAGGCTCCAGGTACAACAAACATGCTCTAATGTGTGTGTGTGCTGTGGAATATTGTAATGTGTGTGTGATCTAGTTTCTCATTCAGCGTAGTTCGTCTTTTATCGTCTGTATGTGGGAGTGTGTGAGTGTGAGTGTGTGAGTGTGTGTGTGTGTGTGTGTGTGTGTATGTGTGTGTGATCAAGCACTGAAAGGGACAAAAGCCCAGATTACAATATAACAACTATCATAAAATGTATTCAGCTACGCAAAATTGAATCGTCGGTGCTTTCAGCTGTACATACATTTAATCTCAGCGCACCGCCCTATTTGTCCTGACCAGTGTCCGCACCCCTGAAGCAGTGTGTGTGTGTGGGTGTGGGCGTGTGTGTGTAAGTGCAGGTGGGCCTGTGACACACTGAGTGTATCCTGTCATGTATTTTAAGCTGTGTTAAAAATAAGCTTATTAAGACCTAATGTGCACACCATAGATACCAAGCGTGTTAAGCTGAGAGGTTTTAGGTAACCTCCAGCAACTGCTCTGCAATATTTTCCCTTCGTAGAATATTAAGATTTAACTCGTCTACAGCTATCCCAAGCCTGTGACAACTTTTAACTTGTAAAACGCTGGCTCGTTGTCTGTTCCATGCAATCATGTGATACCCATGTGTGTTAATAACATTGTTAAAATATTTGATTATATTTAAAAAACAAACAAAAAAAAGAATATTTATTGCATTTCCACTGTTTGCAGATTCAGGTATTTTAATGTAAATGTATCTTTATGTGTATTACACGGTAATACATTTGTAAATGTAATCACAGGAACTAAAGTTTATTTATAGTGATTTTTGTCAGCCAAAGAAAGCGAATCGGGAACAGAGCAATCCATCGTCCTTCATATAGAACTTCTTATAGATTATAAGTGTTTGTAAAATGTTACCTATATTGACCCTTGACTGCGATGCAATTTCTATAGTGTGTTTCTTTCCGTGATTGTGAGTCTTTTTGACTGAATGTTTTCAGATGACTGACTGGCCTACTGATGAGATTTAAGAATGAAGTCTATATAACCCTCTGGCAGTCGAGCCGGTCTTTTATTTTAGAGAATAGCACAAGGATGTGAGAATGTACTCGCCTCTTGAGACTGGGAAGAAAGTATTGTTGTATCTGTTTGAATCCTAATGCATTTACTGTAATATAGTATATATTAATTGTAATACATATTACCTGTATTCTCAGTGTTATGGGAACTCAATGGAATATCTTGTATAGAGTTCCTCTGTGTCTTTGCACAATGTTCACCTTTCTTTCTTCCATTGTAAATGGACGTGTACTATGGCAGTATTATAGTAAACTTATGTTAACAAAGTATTTATGGTATCTAGGGACCACATGTGAATGGCACAATTGCATAAATCATATTAAATGTAATCTTTGTGCTTTGTGTATGTAACCAATCCGTTTCTTTTTTTTTGGTGAAGCCAACAGCAAGGGAACATTTCCCAGGAGGCACTTTAACAGAATCATACCATCTCGAAAAAAATATCTTTAATAAAATCTATTAAAGGGAAAAGTGAGTTTGACTTATTGAACACACACACACACACACACACACACACACACACACACACACACACACACACACACACACACACACACACACACACACACACACACACACACACACACACACACACACAATCACACATACAAATCTCTGTCTCTTACACACACAACCGTTTTTTTTCACGAGAACGATAATGACATTTAATTTTTTTAATTTTTAGGTATCTCACTCTGCCTCTCAACTGCACGTATTGATACACAAACTCACACACACACACACACACACACACACACACACACACACACACACACACACACACACACACACACACACACACACACACACACACACACACACACACACACACACACACACACAAACACACACACTATTTCCTCTCCGCCTAATCATCCTCGAGGAGGCTTTGTTTGGCCTCCAGCTGAGTGTCGGATTGGCTGTTCTCCAGCGTAAAATCAGCTCATCTCTCAGCTCATCCCTCTTCACTATCAGCTCATTCCCTCTTTTATTCTCTCCTTTCGTCTCTTGTACTCTTTCTCTTTCTCGTATTTGCTCCTCCATTGTCTTAAATTTCCCATATCTCGCCTCTCTTCTTGCCTTTGTTCGCCTACAAGTAGGTTATGGCATGATTCAGCCTCACTAAACCAAAAATTCATAGAGAAAACAAAGACTTTGGTTACCTTTACATGGAGGCCATGATTCAACCAAGAGAAGGGTCGTTGTGGAAGCTCTGTATCTACGGTGAGATCATCACAGAGGATGTGATGTCCTACCACTGCCCTCTGGTGGTGGCTCTCTGTCTGCACAATCATGTTTTAAATGTGCTAAATGAGGAGCTTTAAAACCTTCAAATAAATCCAAGTAATTATACGCACAAAAAATAGGGTTAATCCTCCATCAGTGTTACCTCTATCCGCAGAAACCTTGGTGTCACTTAAAGTGTAATTCTGGTGCAAAATCATCCCATGGTCTTTTTTCAGTACTTACTTGACACTTGACAGTTTTTTCCATGAATGAACCATTAACGGAGAAATCACTGATTAGCTCGGGGCAGTACAGTGAAGGCATTAAAACGTCTTTTTTAACCACTGATGCTGCTCAAAATAACACCAAACCTCTGCAGCAGCATGAGAAGACTCCCTACACAGAAAAAAAGCACCAAAAACGTAGTTAGTGAACCAAGAGTTTATTAAAAGAGTGTTTTAAAGACTTACCTACTGGCCCCTGTACCAGCTCCTCTCATAGTAAAGTCCATTTAAGTGGATAACCAAAATCAACACAAAAGGAAGGAGCCCACTGGTGCTTTGTTTTATGTGTAGGGACTCTTCTCATGCTGCTGCAGAGGTTTAGTGTTATTTTGAGCAGTATTAGTGGTTAAAAAAGACGTTTGAATGCCTTCACTGTACTGCCCTGAGCTAATAGGCTAGCCACGTCCGACTGTTAGCGACTCTCCTGGATTTCTCCGTTAATCCCTTATACACAAAAACAATTGTCTCGATGGCTTATTTGATGACCGGATTTGCTGAAAAAGACCACGGGAAGATTTTACGCTGGAATTTCACTTTAATATTCCATGTGAAGACAGTTAATGTGGGAAATATTGAGAAGAAAGAATTCACACAAAAAAACTGTCTCAATGGCTTATTTGATGTACATTGTAACCTCAATTAGCGTGTTAAAATAGTCGTCTAGCTTCGTTTTAATGAGCTCTGCAGAATCTCTATGATCCAATCGTTTCTGTCTGGGCACACTCCTGTAGTCGGGGGCAACATTGTATAATAACTGTATGTCCAGATTGTGACACAAAAGCTTTCTTCATGGCGAAGAGTAGAGGGATTTTTTTGAAAGCTTTGCCCTCTACCCCCATATGGGCCAGGAAATGAAAAGTGCCGCAATTCATTACAACAACAAAGCAGCTGGAGGGTGTTTTATATAAAGCACTGTAGTGTGTGTGTGTGTGTGTGTGTGTGTGTGTGTGTGTGTGTGTGTGTGTGTGTGTGTGTGTGTGTGTGTGTGTATGACATGAGTAGACTCTCAAACAACTGCAATTTACGCAATGTTACACTGTACACATGAAATACGGAGGGTTGGAGAGATATGGGCGGATAGACAGTTTTAACAAGAGTTAGCTTTGTTTTTCAGCTGTCCAATCCAGTTCTTTGGTATGTGTGTGAGTGTAATAAAATGTGGATGGATTTTACTTTCTAACCTATATATGTAGGAAATTTGCTCTTGGCTCATTTTTAATTATTTGTTTTTATTTGATGCTTTTATTTTATGGATTGAAGCATTTTTGTCGATTCTAATCTGTTCCTTGTTTTATGTTATGTGTCTTGTTTTCATTGTTCATATTGTTATCTATACTGCGAAACTAGTTTGGGTATCAACAAAGTGAACCTGATTTAAACAGGCTTTATTTAACAATTATATATATAAACAAGTCAGACATGTACTGTACAATAAAATGAAAATAAATAAAAAAAGAGATAAATAAATTTCAATAAAAACATACCAGAGAAATTAAGAGATTAAAGGTTGATTATGGAGAATGAGCAGAACACCGCCACCTAGTGTCTCAAGATCGTGGTCACAACAACAAAAAATAATTCCCACAGTCGGGTTGCCAGGCTGGTCAGACCTGGCCCAGAAGCCTACAGGAGACCGGAGTCCCTTTGAGTTTGTTTGCACCCATCCCCTCCAGCAAATCACACCATAAAAACAAGTATTAGAGGCTTTTGACTGTCAGTTACCGCCATTACAGCTAAGTAAACATGAAAGTTAGCTTACCGATCAAGGAGAAACGTAGCCATTTCTGCGTGCGTTTTAATGCCGTTGAACTCCTTTATCTCAGTCCATGGAGTGAATGTTCAGCCTATATTGACTCTGGTTTTTGCCCGTCTCCGGTCACTCAGCTGCTGGGACATATAAGCAGCTGCAGGATTGGAAAACTCACCCAGTGCCAGCCTACAGTAGCTGCACCCAACAACAGACAACCCTGGAAACCCGCAATGCCCAACGCTATTGGCTTTACAATGTAATCAGAACGTGACAGAAAGTCATTGTCAAACCTGTCAATTAAAAAAAAAAATGAATTCACACTTATTATATATTTTTTAAGGAAAGGAATTAATTCGGTACAACTCAATATGCCCTGTTGGAGTATTATTATTATTATTATTATTATTATTATTATTATCATTTTTTTAATATAGCTTGTAATAATCAGAATCAGAATCAGAAATATATATATAGAGTTGACCATTTTTGAGAGATTAGAGATAAAGCATAAATGTTTATTTCCGGTTTCAGTGTAACTGAACGGCATCAACTGACAGGAAGTTAAGGACTGAGGCTGTTGCCTAGCAATGGAATTCTGTTGAAAAAGACTATGAGTGTTGCCAATGGTGATAGGACAGCTGGGGTTAGTTTAAAACATTTATGTCAAGATTACACATATTTAAAAAATAAATGATAAATACACCCGTTGAGTTTGGTGTTTTGATTTGCAAATATCGAAAAGGCGTTATTTCCTGCCACGTAACGGCGCATGCGCATCGCTCCGCTACCCGTTTGGCGACGTGTACCCGGTGTGTGGAAGTGTTCCGGTGTCTCACCTCTGCTGGGAAACAAGCTGCCGTTAAAACCGAAAAAGCCTTAAAAGAGCGGATACCATGGGAGGCGCGCAGAGTGTGGAGATCCCGGGAGGAGGCTCCGAGGGCTACCACGTCCTCCGGGTGAGGCTTTAGCTTCTACTGGCTGCTATTAGCTGTTAGCTTAGCATCGGCTCAGAGCTGGAGGATCCCCCTCTCTATGTTGACGAGAGGCCGGGGATGACTACAGGGGCCTCGGTCTGGAAAACACCAACACGGTGTCAGAAAAATGATGTGTGTGTCTGAGTCACACATCGTTTCTGGGTCTGTTTTGTGTTTACACCTGCCTGTTAACTATTATGCTATGCTGACCAGAAGCTAAACACCACTGCTGGAGCTAAACAAAGCTACGTAGCTGCAGTGAATGACAGCTGCATCCATTATCGGACATGCCCCTGTACATAGGGTAAAATAGGATAATCCTTTATTAGTCCCACAGTGGGGACATGTACAGTGTTACAGCAGCAAGAGAGAATAGTGGAAATGACAAAAGCATCAACAAAATATGCATAGTATTATAACATATCTATGTAGCAGTAAAAAAGCAGATTACCAGTTAAAACAGCTCAAAACAGTAAAAAATAATGCAATAGTTGGGCTAATGCAAGTCTAAAGCAGTGGACATTTGTTCTGTTCAAAGCAGCCACATTTTACTCATCAGTAAGGCGAAGGGCTAAGTAGTTAGGTAGATGCTCCCAGCAACATTACAGTTGTGGATTTGAATGCTTGAATTTTGGAGAAAGTACCGGAAAATGCTTGAAACTGTATCCGCATTTCTTTCACGACGGATACCTATAAAATAGGAATTTTATTGAATTTCTTATCCTTCTGTTATTACAATACACAATAAACATTTGAGTTGTTTCTAGCATAATACCATCTCTTTTAATGTGATTAAAAAAGTGAAATAATAATTTTCAATATGTATGTTACCACAGCTGTAAGGTGCTGGAAAAGCTTGAAAATAGACCTTGACGTACTCGAAAAGTGCTTGAATTTTGGAGAAAGCACCTGATGATGCTTGAAACTGTATCTGAATTTCTTTCACAACAGATAGCCATAGAATAGGAATTTTAAAAAATGAAATAATAATTTCATATTTCATAATACAATATGTATGTAATTTACCACAGTTGTAAGGTGCTGGAAAAGCTTGAAAATAGCTTGAATTTGATCTTAGAAAAGGTGTACGAACCCTGAGGGGTTCTGCCAAAATGGTTTTCAAGGTTTTCTTTTCCAAAATTATGTCTGTAAATATGCATTAACATGAATACAAGGCATTATTTAAAAAAATGCATTTGTGAATAAATCGCCACTAAGGTAGCCATGCATAAATACAAGCAAGCTGAATGATTTAATGTGCCTTACAAATGTATGTTTGACATTGACATATGGTGTATACATATATTAATATGATAATAATGATCATTGTAACATCTTATGAACCATAAAAATCTGCTTACAGGCTTTACACTTCCCTAGCTGTTAGGCCCACTTTATTATGCAACTCAATTTAATACTATATTTGTAGTAAGGGGACCCTGCTTCGTTTCTCTTTGAGTTTAGGGGTCCTTGACCTAAAAACAAAAATCACTCAGCCTGCAGGAGCTGGGACCAAACAGTCTCATTGTAACAAGTATGGTTTGGTCGCATGTAAGGCAACTCAAACAAAATCACATCCTGTTTCCTATACGTTTATTATCTCGATGCCCCTGAAGACCAAGCTCTCCTGTATGTCGGTCAGCTCAAGTCCACCCTGTTAATGCCGTATGCACGGAGTATCCTTGACACTCTTTACTGACAAGATATTCAGTGACATGCAGAAGTGTGCGGTCCAACAGCAGCTCAGGGTCTCTCTCGTTGCTGTGCAGGTTCAGGAGAACTCGCCTGGACACCGCGCAGGACTGGAGCCTTTCTTTGACTTTATTGTCTCCATCAACAACACCAGGCTGGTAAGGAAAGCCAGCGACTGTCTCTGAGACTAAATATAGGTCATAAGGGACTGCGTGTTTCACGGTTTCTCTCTCTGCTCTTCTTCCTCCTATATTCTACAGAACAAGGACAATGACACGTTGAAAGACTTGCTGAAAGCCAGTGTGGAGAAACCAGTTAAGATGCTGGTTTACTCCTCAAAGACCCTGGAGCTACGGGAGTCCACAGTCACCCCCAGCAACCTGTGGGGGGGCCAGGGCTTGCTTGGCGTCTCTATTCGTTTCTGCAGTTTCGAGGGAGCCAATGAGAATGTCTGGCATGTGCTTGTAAGTTACTCCAAATCTATTTTGTATTTCATGGTTTTATGTCCTACGATGGTAGTTTGTTTACTTATTCCCCCGCTCTCTCTTTTTCAGGAAGTGGAGCCTAATTCCCCGGCAGCCCTCGCCGGCTTGCGGCCGCACACTGACTACATTATTGGAGCCGACACTGTCATGAATGAGGTAAGCACTTTAGGTCCTTCTAACTGTCACTCCTGCGCATTCCCCACCTGATAATGATAATAATAATGAGAGGCTTTCTCCTAATTTTATCTCTCTGTGACTTTATCTACAGTCAGAGGACCTGTTCTCTCTGATAGAGAGCCACGAGGGGAAAGGCCTGAAGCTCTATGTGTACAACACAGACACCGATAACTGCAGAGAAGTGATCATTACACCTAACAGTGCCTGGGGAGGAGAGGGCAGGTAACTCAGACTTTAACACACCAGCATACTTTTACAGCTTTAAAATGATGTTTGTAGATTATTCAAGAGTTCATTGTTAAGCTCTCTGACCCGCAACGTTACAGTTTCAGTTCACTGCCGAAGCAGGCAACTGTTTTCAGTGAGCAAGCTGTTAAAGATTAGATTAGATTCAACTTTATAGTACAGGTACTTAAACAACGAACCCACTACTCAGCATCAAACAGGAGCTAGATACAGTAAGCAACTTGCTGGTGAACATAGTGGGTAAATTAAGCAGTTTAATATCTAGCTCATAGATTTCCCTCAGGAGTTGGTAGAGACCCGAAACGGAGCTAAAAGGAGAGTGAATATTGGGTTTATGTTCTTCTGGTGGACACAAACATGACTCCAGATGAATGATAAAGTTGCTCTATAGCTGCTGGATGTGTAATTAGTAACTTTTTGCGAACAAGTTTCAGCCTTAAAAGTTTCCAGTGAAGTTTTTGACCTCAAGTAATGCAGTGGAGCCGTTTTTTTGAGTAGACCTAGAGCTTTGAACATGAACCTGAATCGTTTCTGTCCAAGTCGCTTGGACGATATGGGAGAAATCTTCTATCCAGACAACTGAATCCTGCCACCACCAGCTGATAAAATCATTTCATAATCTTATCACATTGATCCGATTCAAGCCCGAGTAAATTTTGAGTGGAAAACTGTAGCCCCACGGGTCAGGCCCAATACAGTTAGGGAAGAGAATCAAAGCTTTAGGTAGGCTCCCCGTTTTGTTTGTCACACGCACGAGCTCACACAAAAGTGAAAAGATGCACATTCCTGCCAATAGTTTCACACTATTCCACTGAACAATGTGGCAGCAACATGTCGAGATACGCAGCAAAGGTATGACGAAGAAGACTGCAAGTGAACATGGACGTCAACAGTGGTGGAGTTAAAATATTAAAAAATAATTTCATGGGGAAGGAACTGCATTCAGCACATTTGTCAGAGCAACGCATTTATGTGAGTAAACATAAATTTTGTTTGTTTACAAGAAAACTCCACAGGAAACACTTTTAAAAGGTGATTGATTCTATGTCTATACTGTGTCCACAACTAGTTTCGCTGCCCCCGAGTGGTCATAAAGGTTATCAGGTTAAATGCTTGATGTCATTTATGTGGATGTTTTTCTTCATTTCATTTTTGGCCTTTCATGCCTTTATTGTGAAAGTACAGCTGGAGGTTGACAGGAAATGGGAGAGAGAGAGATGGGATGACCTGTAGCAAAGAGCCGCAGGTCGGAGTCGAACCCAGGCTGCGGTGGCGAGGACTTTTAGCCTCTGTATATGAGGCCCGACCACAGAACCGCCAGGCGCCCCATGTGGCGTTTTTTCTCTCACTATTTGTCAATAATAGAGTTATTTCTCTGCATGCGGCACAGGAACATGACATCCCGGTCTTAATACTGCCCACAGAGTTCTGATTTCCAAACACACCCAGGGAAATGGACATCAATAACTACACCATCAAAAACTCACATATACGGGCGGTTTTACTGAAAATCTTTAAGTTTGTCAGCTTGATTCTGAACTTTGTTTTCTTCCTTCTCCAGCCTTGGATGTGGGATCGGTTATGGATACCTCCACAGGATTCCCACTAGACCTTTTGAGGAGGGGAAGAAAATCAGCTTCCCCGGAAACTCTCCCAGTGAGCCAGTCAGTCCACTGAAGGATGGATTCACTGAGGTCAGCACTGAGGTCACACACACACAAACACACACGCACACACACGCACACACACAAAGACACACACACACACACACACACACACACACACACACACACACACATGCATAGACACAAACACAGACTCACAATCACTCACACATACACACATGCACACACACACACACACACACACACACACAGACACAGACTCACACGCATACGCACGCACACACACACACACACACACACACACACACAGACTCACACTCACACTAATACGCATACGCACAGACACACACACACACACACACACACACACACACACACACACACACACACACACACACACACACACACACACACACACACACACACACACACATAGACATAGACATAGACATAGACATAGACACAGACTCACACGCATACGCACAGACAGACAGACACACACACGCATATGCATATGCACAGACACACACACACGTCATTTTTTTTTACATTCAAAGGTTTTTGAGTAAGGGCTTTGAATGTCCGTCTTGTTTTTTCTAAAAAAACAAACAATAACAGCGATAATTCAGTATAATCATTTATCGCCTTTAAATGGAATTGTATCCCGATTACATTATTATATATAGAAATATTCTGATACTCAAATGCGTCATCTAAATGCATAATAACAAACATACTAACTCAAAATTTTCAGAAAATCTGATGTAAAATATTTGGATCTATTGAATTACCAGAGAACATGCTATACTATCAATTCAATTGCATTTACAGTGCCAAGTCATAACAGAAGTTATCTCAAGACACTTTACATATAGAGTAGGTAAAGAGCTCTCTATGACTTATTTATGATTGACAGAGACCCAACAATTCCCCCATGAGCAGCAACAAGTCGCGCTAGCTTTAATAAAAGTAGAAGTAATCATTATTAAAGTTATTATAGACAGTATTAATCCAGAGATATGAAATGATCTGTATCAGGATAGAAGATTTCTCCCATATGGTCCAGCCCTAATTTAAATAAAATAATGAATCAGATTAAACGAGTTGACTTGTCCGTTTCGTCAACATGAATAAATGTAGGCAGCAGGTTAATCCAGTAAGGGCACTGTTGGGCTCACAACAACATTGTGCTTGTTTTTATGGGAAATGTTGGGGAACAATCCTCACCAGAATCTAATTCTGCTAAAAGTAGAAGAAGACTAATCAGGTTTGTGTAGCCCAGTGGTCCGCAACCTTCACTATCAAAAGAGCCATTTTCCCCCTGTTCCGCCACATAAAATGTGTCCTGAGCCGCACACCTTAAATGTTTTATATATAGGTACATGATATATACAAAAAACTATAGTTTTTATACTTTTTGCATTTTTTAAATTATAGAACGACAATAAAGAAAACTGTTAACATTCCTATTATTACCTATTTTAAAATGCAGTTGTTCGCTAATTTCTCACCACATATCAGGCATACAGGTAAGCCACCATCGTTGGCAACACTCCATTTTCCTCTGATCATGTTTGGTGGGGATTCATCCATGGTTAGCATATTGATTCAAGATTAGCCACCTGCGCTGAGCTGTAGATGTAAGATGTGACCCATATTTTAGTTTCACATAATATTTTTTTTAAAAATCACATTGAACTCCAAGATAACAGGTGCTCCCTTCGAGAGACTGTCCACTGTGCCAAAAAGATGTTATTTATTTCCATGTTATTTTTTGGCAAATGTCCAGGGAGCCACTGAAAAGGGGCTCAGGAGCCGAAGGTTGCAGACCCCTGGTGTAGCCTAATGATCTTTAACGGCAACTTTGCAGAAATACTGTGTGAACCGACTGAATAGACATGGGGGGGGGGGGGGGGGGGGGGGGGGGAAAGAAAAGCTGCTCAGCATTTGAATGTTTGAATTCAAACTTTCAAACTAAACTTTAAGAATGAAGCTTTGAACTATTCAGCGCAGCTTTAATTCACTGTTTCCCTGTGAGCCATGGTCTCTTGTGTGATATCACATCAGCCAAAACTTTAATTATCAGGTGTGTGTGTGTGTGTGTGTGTGTGTGTGTGTGTGTGTGTGTGTGTGTGTGTGTGTGTGTGTGTGTGTGTGTGTGTGTGTGTGTGTGTGTGTGTGTGTGTGTGTGTGTGTGTGTGTGTGTGTGTGTGTGTGTGTGTGTGTGTGTGTGTGTGTCTGTGTGTCTGTGTGTCTGTGTGTCTGTGTCTGTGTCTGTGTCTGTCTGTCTGTCTGTCTGTCTGTCTGTCTGTCTGTGAGTGATTGAAAAGATTGTGAAGATGAGTCTCTTATAGCCTCAGATTTCCCTCTCTCTATAAATGCCTCATCGTGTATACAGCAGAGCCGACAGGAGGCCGGGGAGCAACGCTTAATTACACGTTTGTATGAATGTGACCTTTTCTGTTCGACGGCAGCATCTTCTTATTTACCACCTCCCTGTTTTCTCTTTAACTCCTTCAGGTCCAGCTTTCAGCAGTGACTCCTCCCGCTGCTGCACCCGCTGGCCCCGCTGGCCTCGAAGATTCACTGTCAGGCCTGTCAATCAGCACAGTCCCGCCCACCATGCCCAGGGAGCTGCAGACAGGTATTTCTGTTCTTTCTCCCTTTTACTGCAACACATGTAACACGTGCAACACGCATGTTGCAAGACAGGGACATTTGTGATATGGAGAAACAGTGTCTCAGACTCTCATCATCTTTGCGTATTATTATTATTATTGTCGTGTATATCCATATATTTTAATCTAATGGGTTATTTTGGGCCCCCCCCCCCCTCCCCTCCAGGTTTGCCCACAGTCCCTCTGCTCCCCTCCTCCACCAGCCCCGCCCTCAGCCCACTCACTCCACTGAATCCTGCCACCACCGGCTTCAACCCCGCGTCAACGCTACCAGGTGGGTGATTTCTCAAAGATAACTAATTCCAAACACGTCACCGGTCTGCTGAGTCAGTGAGCACCAAACATTTGGAAAAGCCAGTGGTTGGCAGAGACATTACAGCTCTTTCTCCGCAGGGTTACACCCTTTTGAAAAAAAAGAAAGGTCTGCTCGACTTGCATTAGGAAATATCAAGTCTTAGTTTGTGTGCACAGAACACACGCTTTGTTTTCATAAGGACAAGCTAGAAACTTTTAGTCAACAGTGTGTGAAATTAAAGCAGCTCCAACTCCCTAAACATAACCAGTTTGAGAGTTCCTATGAATATACAAACAATGTTTCTCTGTGTTTGTTCTGGTTATTGTTTATGTTGCCATAAACTATCAGCTGTCAGTTCCCACCTCTTCTTCATTGGCTCGTGTAGAGGCCATCCAAGTCACGAGTGTCACTCCTTGAAAGAGATTCATTCTTTTCAAATGTACAAAGTTCTCTTTTTGCCTCTTTTGTTCAGAATTCAGCCTAATTTTGTGTAATGTAGGTGCACCTGCATTTTGAAAGATGAATGAATAATGATTGTCTGTGTGTTTGTGGTTGAAGGTCTGATGCCCCTCCCGGCTGGCTTACCTCCACTCCCCAACTTGCCCAACCTCAACCTCAACCTCAACCTGCCACTCCCAGACCTCAGTGCCATGTCACTAGCAGGCACCAGCACCTTACCAACAGTAGGAACTACAGGTAAACAAAGCACAGCAAACAAACAAAACAAAATAAAGAGAGATGGTTTTTTACTGTCTATTTTTTTTGTTTTTGAAATGTGAATATATCTGTATTGTCCTGCAACTGTATGTGTCAGTCTCTCGAGTAGAGGCATCAGTTGCTGATATATAATCTGGGTAATATGCTGCATCAACGTCAGTGTTTATACTGCGTGGATGTTGGGAAAAATAGTTTTTTGCCATAACTGCGGTTACATAACGTCACAGTTTCATAACTGTAAGACTTGTAGAAGGCATGATATCTACGGTGTCCTGATTCCGTCATTGTTCCCCGCGAAAAAGAGTCTCGCAAGTCATGTAGCACGTGTGTGTGCGCCGGGTTGTTTTGTGAATGAGAAAGTCGGCGTGCCACTTACTCTGAAGGCGTTACGAAGAAGAGCTGTAAAATTGTCTGACAGAACTGACATTCCAGCCAAAAAAGCGCCTTAAATCGGAACCGTGGGAGATTTGGATATCTACAAAATGAGCAAGGGAGTTGTTGTAGAAGACGGATGTCCAGTTTTAAAACTGACTGAGAAGAGTCCAAGACAGCTAAGCTGGAACAGAACAGTTTAAACTGGGCTGGAGTAGTTCACAAGTCACAGTTTACTTTATGAATCTTGAACACATATGTAGTAGTAACCTGGATGTAACTCTATTTTAAGAATAAAGAAAGCTGACAGGTTTTATTTGCAGGACCAAAAGAATGCTTAGGTGTCATTTTCCCTCCATAGTGTCGATTCATAAATTCCCTGATTAATAATCAAGAAAGCCGTGATATTTCCTCTGACAATAACTGTGACATCAGAATCTCACATTGTGACTCATTTGCGTCGTTGTGTTATCTCAGGCTAACGTTTGCATTAGTGATGGACTGATGCGTCGGCTGCTCCATATTATCGGCCGATGCAGGCTGCTGTGTTCGCCGATGGTTTTTCCCCAGCATTATTTACAGTCAGCCGTCCACAGACAGCTCCGTGTTATTGGAGACACCTTTTTTAAGTTCAATATATGTTCCTTCTTTTTTTTTTAAATTAAGACTCGTAACATTTGTTTTCATCATTGTGTAATTTTTATGATGTAAATGAAGGGATCAAAGGTAGTATCGGCTCCCAATATCGTCTCAAGAACATTGGCAGTCCGTAAAAATTGCGATCGGCATAGAAGTCCATATCGGTCGATCCCCAGTTTGCATTTGTGTTCTTATTTAATGTGTTTTGTTTCGATGCAGTGATTCTGTTATTCTTAGACTATTTTTTTGTATGGGAGACAACAAAAGTTACCTTAACCTGTGAGGTTAACCGTAAACATTCACGGTTTATTGAAGCAACGGCATCAACACCTCTCTTGTTTTATGTTCTTTTTCTGCAGTGCCTCCTCTGGCTGCCCTCCCACCCCTCAACCTCCCAGGTCTGGCCCCCTTACCCCCTCTGCCCACCATGCTGCCCTCCCAGCTGCCTCCTCTCCTTCCTCAGGGAGTGCTCCCCCTGCTGCCCACCACCACCGCCACTCCCACAGCTTCGGTCACAGTCACAGCCGCACCCGCCACCGAGCCCGCCGCCGATCCCACACTGCCCACGGAAGCGGCCTCCACGGAATCACCGGCCCCCACGGAAACAAGGCTAACGTCGTAACCTGGGAAAGAAGATCTCGCTTGCCATCAAAACCAAAACACACACCCGGTTTCTCTCTTTCCCCCTCAGTCTGTCTTTCTCTGTGTTTTTCTATTTATTTGGCCCAGAGGGACAGGCAGACAGCTGCACCAGGTCGGCGTGCTCCAGGTTTGGGTGGGGAAGCGTGTGTGGAGCGATGAAGGATGAATGAAGGACGGCTGCAGACTGGTCTTACCCACAAGTCTTTATTACCAGATTGTCATGGAGCTAATCCAAGCTACTGCATGGGGAGGACGAGGTTTAGGCTTCGGTCTGTGGTCTGCTTCGCACCTCTGCTGTTACAGAGGCACAGAACTACCTTAGGATTTTCCCTTTTTCTGATCTGGCAAGCATCTCTGTCTCACACTTTGATATTTTTTATTATATATATATATATATATAAATAGTGTATGTTAATGGGGCTGGATGATAAAGCGAATTTACTGAATTCTTACCTACATCATGAATCACTTAGAAATAAAACTGAGCTCACAGTTCAGTCCAGAAGTCATTTTACTGCTCAAACTGGAATAAACCGGGACAAAGATATCATAAGTGGACCTACAGGGGAAAAGAAACATCATGCACTGCTGTATAAAAGCATAGAGAAATGATAAAGCTAAATATGAAAGCACCATATAGTTTTTTGCTTTTATCGTCCAGCCTTAACGTAACTTTTTATTAGTTAATAGAACCCCTGACCAATAGATTAATTTGACACGTTAATTTTTGTTGAAATGGCTGTATGACTGTCTCCACCCATTGAATGAATCTGCATTATTTTGCACCACCTTTTGTGTTTTGAAATTATTAGTCTGTCCCTTCGTATGTCTCTGTGTATATCCAGAACTCTACAGTGTCCGTCTCTACCACACAGAGATGGCAGCAGCCTGAAGGTCGTGCCAGAGGGGACGGAGGTTTACAGTTACAGGAGCTACTGAGTGGAATATGTGTGTTTGTGTGTGTGTGTGTGTGCGCTTTCTGTTGGGTGATCAGTAGGTAGGGTGAAACATGGGTGCAAGGGTATTAATTACACAGTAGGTCTCCTCCTGGCACGGCCGAAGCAAATTGGTAGGCAGAGTTGCAGCGATGCAGTCCAACCACAGGGTGTCGCTGTAACAGAACCTTCTGAAAACATCTACACTGTGCACAGTGCGAGCAATAAAGCCAAATTAATTTTACAGCATGCCTCTGTGTCTTTACACTGCTTGTTGCAACTATTTTACAGTCTCAGTCCCTCCCTTACACACACTGAAACAAACCAACAAGAGTGAGAGCGCAGTAAACCTCGTTATGGAAGGATCATAGTCACCTGCACAAGCGTCTGTCCTTAACGCAGACCAGTGCAGGTTACACTAATCATGTGCAAACTACAGGTGATGAATTGAAAAAAGCAGGCATAATGAAAACCAAAATATTAAAACTAGATCTTAATATTATATATTGGTAAATATTGTCGAATAATTGTAGGGAACCCTCCATGCCAAGTCTCTTCTGGGTTTCCTTTGCATGTTCTTTTTTTAACTAAATGTCTTTCAACTGTAATCTTCAACATGTGCTAAATAAAATTAAATCAAATACAAAAATAAAAAAGCAGATGTCGCAAAACAAAAGTAAAAATAAATGGTAAAAAAAAAAAGTTTCACCTGCAAAATTCAGGTGTGCAGTGGAGAAATCGTGCAAAATGTATAAGAAAAAGTCCGAAATGGCAGTAAAGATCATCAAAAGGGGGAAAATACTTTATATAACATAAATGGTTATATTGGTTTCCAGTGTGAGATTCACCATGGAAGCAAATGGCTAGAATCATATGAGTGAGTGGTAGCGAACCCTGCTCTCTGCACGTTTTAGGTTTCTTCTCACTCTGACAAACCAGAGTGTGATGATGATCAGACCCTGACCAGCTTCAGCCGACTGATCACGAGCAGAGCATCAGAATCAGGTGTGAACTCTAAAACATGCAGGACAGCAGCTCTTCAGGCCTGGGTTGGCTACCCCTAATATAAGCAACTAATTACACCTAATGAGAATGAATCACTACTAAATATTAATATAGATATGTCAATATATTTAACTAATATGATCAAATACCATTGTACTATGTTTAAAAAAGTCATGGTATAGTATGTTTAAAACATAAAAGTCATATTATAATATGTTAAAAACGTAAAAGTCATATTATAGTATGTTAAAAAAGTAAAAGTCATATTATAATATGTTAAAAAAGTAAGTCATATTATAGTATGTTAAAAAAGTTTTTAAAAAGTCATAATAAAAGTTTCTGTATTTGGCTCATTTGGGACATAATTTCATGTTCAATGTCAACACAAATCTAAGAAATATTTGTCTGAATTTGAATTTTATGTTGAAAAAGTTAAAGTTCTCTTACCTAACTATCATTGAATTGAATGGTTCAACATTATTCAACATGTTAACGTCTGAACCTTTCTCTGTAAGGGGATTGAACCTCTACATAAAGAGCATAGATGTGTATTTCTCTGAAGGATCAAACACCCGTGTGGGGAGGATTAAGTGAATAAAGGCACGGCTCTCGAAACACACAAGCAGTTCCTTTTCACTGGTTAAAAGTCTGAAAGTTGACCTGCAACTGTGTATTCAGACTCAAAACGAGCACTCTGAGTAGTCCTGATGTGCCGTGTGCTTACGGTCAGGCAGAGCAGCCTATATGTATTTTGATTTATAAAGTGGAGGCGTATTGGTGTTATTCTTGCTTCTCAATATAGAAATAGAAATACAGCCCTGCACAGAAACTTTACATACTCCAATAGACAGAACTTATTGTCTGAACCTTACACCCGTCCACACACGGCTCTCATTAATCATGGGGTGTGTGCACTTGATGCTAGCCCCCATTTTCTCAGGTAGACGAGAGAAAACATGGACAGGAGGAGGTGAAGTTTGTTTTATGCCTCGCTGCACTCAAGTGGATAAAATGACAGAGACCTTTTCTGTTTCCTTGCTTTCATTTGGGAGCAGAAAGTCATGAGCCTGTACTTCCTGTAGTTTAATCATGTTACTGAAACTACATCTCCGGGGTTTTCTTGTTCATTTAACGGCTCGCACATAAAAAAGCCCATTAAGACTTTTAAAGCAGGCGAGAGCAAAGTGAGAAGACGAGACACCATCAACTTGACTGCTCCCACTTGTCTTTTTATCTGATTGGAGTCCACGGTGCCTGTCTGAGAGGGTTTATAATGTCACAACAACGTACAGGTAAGTGTTTTATTTACAGGACGACAACATTTGGATATATCCACTTGATTTCTAGCTGCAGTAAATCATGCTGCAACACAGCCAACCTGGAGCGTGCCCACTTCTACTGGCATGAACAGGTGTGACCATACCTCACTACACAGCATACTGGGACTTCGCTCCGTTATAGTATCTGTTGGACTTACACATGAAAGTAAACAAAAAAAACCCATGTGGACACTGGTGTTGGTGGCAGAACAACATGTTGCACCCCCTCCCTCCCTCCTGAATAGCACAGTGGGTGTCCGTTTTCAGAAAAAGGACTCCGGAGAGCGTTCCTCTTCACACAGTTCAAGTATGCACAAATGCGAGGCGAAGACCATTCACACGTTACAAACTAAAAGCAACATTTATAGCAGCAAACTGAGAACAGCTTTCAGGAGGAAACGCAAATAAACGGAGCAAAGTGAGACACTTGGAAGCAAGGGTAAGCCTCGTTATTATGTATTTGCTAGTGAGTAATGTCTCCCGCACATGAAATGTACACTAAACTCTGTGTCCCGAGTCTTTGCGGTACAGCAACAGCTGATGCAGTCCCTCAGTTCAGTCCAACTTTCTTCGGGCAGGTTGATGAGGACATCAGTGACGACATTGTACTGGAATACTCTGCTGTTTGAAACATTTTGATTCTTATCTGAACAACACAAATGGATTAAGACAGATTGGCAGATCCGCTTCCTGTAAACTCGGCAGTGGATCTGAATTGCTTTGCAAACCAAGGAGGACTTTGCTTCTGAGAAGTTCAGAACGAGCCCTCGCTGTAGTACTTCTTCATGCCAAATGTGTGAGACCAGATCCCCACGATCTGGACCGCAAGTGCAAATCGACCCCAGAAATTTCATCTGGAACTTTCTTTTTTTTTTTTTTCATGTCGGGTCCCATCAAGGTTACGACGTCACTTTAAGTGAACAGCTATCATGTGCAGAGGGACAACAAGGGCAAATTCATAGAGATGTAACCATCACTTTGTACCTCATCACAACGGATTGCAGTTTACTTGAGCAGGTAGCCCATACTTCACTGTGCAGCCCCTTTTTTCTGATCCCGCTGGTCAATGCCACGCTCAAATCAGCAACAAGCGAACATCTAGAACAGTGGCTTTATGGTATAGAGCTAAGAGGTGGGCTTGGACAGGGCCTCTAGGAGCGCCTGTAGCTGTTGAAATGTCTCCTAAGTCCATCAAGAAATCCACTAGATCCATCGTTTTCCTCACCGGCTCCAGAAAACGCTGAGCTTCTCTTTCAGCTCTATGTTCCAGTTATGTTCTTTCCCTTCTCTCACACAGTTGAGTTCAAGGGGACAACTCTGTACAACAAATGCAAATGGAGCATCCTTCTTTCACTTCTTCCATTGGATGTTTTCCATTTAATTCTGCTTTGTTGCTTATTCATCCATTTTGGGAACAGCTCAGGTAAAAAAAAAAACTAAAAAAAACCCCA
Source organism: Echiichthys vipera (assembly GCF_963691815.1). NCBI lineage: Eukaryota > Metazoa > Chordata > Actinopteri > Perciformes > Trachinidae > Echiichthys > Echiichthys vipera. Next base: position 22,215,779 of record NC_139840.1, on the reverse strand, counting down.
AACCCACATCCATTTTCCTCAGATTCAAACAATCCTGCCTTGTGATTGGCCAGAGGGTCCTGTCAGTCATGTGAGAGAGCCAGTCAGTAGGTCGGGAGAGATGAGGCGGAGGGCTGCAGGGAGCCGGAGGAGTTTGAGCGCCTCATGTGAGGGAGGAGGTAGGAGTCCGAGCACAGTTGGTGAACGTCGAACCGGTCCTCCTTACGGTAGGCCAGGCAGCGCCGGATAAACGCCTGCAGAGCACAACAGATTATACAAATGAGCTGCAGGCTGCGTGCGTTTGTCGACTCTATTTATTTACTCAAACGAACTTTGCCTTTTGGCAAACAATGAACTTCATCAGTTACTTTTAATAACCACACATTAGAGATGATTCAGATGTTCCAGCGTGTGTCAACGTGTCACTGAAAAGCTGAATAGTTTAAAAGCTCTGGTGGAAACAATACTTAAATTACAACACGCCAATGTTTCAGCTGAGCGACGCTTTCACCCAGAGGGTTAGGCAGAACCATGATGTACGCCGCAAGACCATTAACATTTGCCAACTGTCATTTTGCTGTGCCGTTTGTCCCCTTTAATATCCCTGGTTACTTTTAAACATATTATTCAGAAGGTTTGCTTTATGGCGTTTTTGGTACAATAGGATATTTGCCTTAATAATTTGTGTTTTTAATTAACTGGACCCAAAAGCAGACATTCCCATGTGTTAATTTAATCTATAAATGTTTCTTTATGGTTGAATTAAGTTATAGAAAGATATTATCTACGTTGTCCAACCCCAAATCCTTCTATGACAATATTCAGTTTGAGGTAAATCAGAAGATGCTTTTTACGCGGTAACTTAAACTCCAAAATGTCACCTTAATTGGATTAATACTGGACGATTGCATTCAATATAAACATAAAACTATGCAGTGGAAATGACAGTGTGTGTACAGTAAAACCTGCATAGTGGCCGTTGTATGAACACACGTACAGTTCACATTTACACACGTTACCTTGGCCTCTGTGCTAGCCTGGGGTTTAGCAGGGAACTGGACCTCTGTGGCTTTGAGGATTGTGTTTTCCTGCAGAATGTCCTGCTGTGACTGGTTGTGACCAAACGGCTGGGAAAACAAAACACACACACAATCACCACCGACCCGACGGTGTTTACACTGATGGAAAAGCGACTGGAACCTGAAACATTAATACACTAAATTAAATTGAATTTCTCCACGATTCAAAGTGTAGCAGGTGGTGTTTGTTGTTGCACCTTGCGTCCGTAGAGGCACTGGAAGAAGATCACTCCCACAGACCAGACGTCCACCTTGTTGGAGATTTTAGGCGGCTCCTTCCCCACCACAAAACACTCTGGAGGAAGGTACCTGGACCACGCGCACAAGATGCAATTCAGTGTCGTACAATGTAACAGAGAGTACAGAGCCTGGAAACCAGACGAGTCGGACTCCTTGACTCTCTCATGATTATTTCACACAATGCACATGAGTTTCACAATCCACCGGCCATAATGATGATAGAACAACATATGAGATTTCTTGATTTACAATATGATGCTCCTGTTGTCTTTAAATATGTTAAATATAGTTCACCAAAATGTTGAACATACAGTTTGTTCAGTAGGTTGTGGCAGTGCACGAAAATATTTTTGGATCTAATTTATTTTTATTTATTATATATATTTAGTAGCTTTCAATTAGTTGTGGCAGTGCACTATAACATATATGACCTTATTTAAAAAAAAATCTAATTTAGTTATTTATTTAAAATCTGCATATTTATATTTTATTTATTTATTTATCTAATTTTATTTAAATTTCTTCCAGTTGAATTATTTTATATATTCGTTTTTTTAATGTTTTTTCTAAGTCAATGAGTGATCGTGCTAAATAACTGTGATCTCAATATTGACTAAAATAATTGTGATTATGGTTTTTGGCATAATCGAGCAACCCTAGAAGAAATATCAGTCTCTGAGGGGTATTGGTTTGAGTGTGTGTGTGTGTGTGTGTGTGTGTCTTACCAGTAGGTGCCTGCTCCCTGTGATGTGAGATCCATCCCGTCCACGCCATAATTATCATCATCCATAATCTTGGACAGGCCAAAGTCTGTGATTTTGATTTCTCCACACGCCGTCCCATCCACCAATAAGATGTTACCTGAGAACCACAGAACACAGCCAGACTAAGCGTATGGGACACTGCAGTTAAGTATCCCCAACTGAGCTGCAGTGTAAACAAAGCGGTATTACTGTCCTCATCTGATTCCAGTTATCGTTTAATTCCACGTATGATTCATCCCCAAACCTTTGGGATATGTGACTCACCGGGTTTGAGGTCGTAATGGATGATGGGGGGTTTGATTTCATTGAGGTAACGCAGCGCGCTGACAATCTGCATGACAATGGAGCGTGCCTCCTTCTCTGACATCAGCTTGTTTTGCTTCAGGTAGAAGTCCAGGTCGTTGCCTTCACAGAACTCGAGAACTGTACAGAACCTGGGAGGGCAGAGGACGGAGATGGATACACACAGTTACACACAGGAGAAAAAGATCTAACGTCTCTTTTAGCGCTCTGACTCCGTTCGCTTTTTATGGACACATCCGATCTGACGCAGTTTCCCTTCTTGCTCCTAAAGTTCGAGTAGAATTAATTCAAACACTTTGAATAAAGGTGAGAGAGAAAGCAGTAAGAACGCCTGCGCGGCTCAGGTGGATGTATTCAGTCAAAATATAAATTAAGGAGTTTTTACTGCATATTTTGGAGTTATTGAAGCATTTTATTTTATTGTGAAGGACTGAAGTACGGTCCAGGATGTGTTGACAGCACTGATGTCATGATGGGAGTGTTGGCTAATTCACTGATGTTAGCTTCCTTTTGCAAACTCTTGTAAAGTAAGCGGTTAAAATGATATTTGGTGAGAAAGGTAAGATCTTAATGTTTAGTTTCCACCATTAAATTAACTCAAAACATTACAAAATCATTTAAATTTGTAGTTAAATGGAAATTCTGATAGAACTTTAGCCCAAAAATCACTATAATTCAACAACTGAATGTGAACAAATTAAGTCATGAATCAACTCTACTTTTATAAAACTAATGTAACAATACTGCCATCAATGTATTAATCCTGTAGTAGAGAGATCAGCTGCTCATCCAGAACTGAAAAGACTGAACGCTAAGAGGAGACATTTCACTTTCCCCTCCCCCGCATGCAGGTCAGGGGTCAGAGTCAGGGCTTTCTGCTGCTGAATGAGCTCCACTTAAGTTTCCACTCGTTAACGTGATCTGCTCAGTTACCCAGTGAAAGCTTTGCAAACATGTTAGAGTCTGAGCTGCATGCGGAGATGGTTTCATCTGTTTGTCTGGACAAATATATGCATGTTGATGCATCATATAGCTTTATTTCTTTTCTACTATTGCATCACTTCCTATTTCCTCTTCATGTTATTATTTCATGGTGTTCTATTAACTACTGTCATTACGTTGTGCTTGTTTTAGTATCATTTCAGCAGTTTTAGATGCACTTCCACATATTTCAAGTTTTTAAATTCAAGAGTTGGTTATTCTATTCGCAATCTATCTGCCTTAAACAAGACCACTGCTTATATTTGCATCTTACTATATGTTTATATATGTGGTTAATTCCATTCATCCATCCTGAACCGCTTGTCCCTATTGTGGGGGGTGGGCGATCCCAGCTGACATGTGGTTAATTCACTTGTTTATATGAGCTTATTTCTCATTTGACTTATTTACATGAGTTTTGCATGATTTCTTATTCGTGTAGATGCTTTGGGCTTAAGCTTGAAAGTGCTACACAATTAAACTGATTATGATTTATTTTCTTCTCACTGTGTGACTACTTACTATTTTTTTAAAATAAAGCGCATTTGTAAAGATCCATAATTAAAATAAACACATGAATTTACCTCCGTTACTTTGCATTAGGAATGTTTATGCAGAAAATAGGATTTGTCTGAAAAAATAAACATTTAACAGTAACTCATTGGCTCATAATTCCTATAAATAAACAATAATACTCAATCAATTATACTTTTTTAAAATACATTTCAGATTATTGGCTTTCCTGCATCAAGACAATCTGTCAAGAGAGGATCACGACACCTCCAGTAATGTTTCTTTACTTCTCTTTTGAGTATGAGTGACTCAAGTTCACATGCTTAGTCAACGATTAAACCTCAACTTCCATTGTCTGGGCATGTTGATGCTGAATCATGCATATTTCTGCAAATTGCTTTTACTATTTACTCTTTCCTAATCTGATAACACCCCTGTGATGTTTGCTCTTACGTGTAGGTCTGCTGACGTAGAGCCCTGTGGCACAATCAAACAACTTGTGCATTATTTGAACATCTAACTGGGCAGGGCCTTGAATCTTACTGATGTGCAGCATGTTGTTTTAAAGCCACTGAAAAACACTTTTTAACCCAGTGCTGCGTGAAAAACAACCTCAGAATATGCCAACCCAGCAGGGCTGCAGCTGGCAGAGGTCAGAGGTGACTCACGTGTCAGTGTCCAGGGAGAAATAGTCGTATAGTTTGACTATTCTGGGATGGTCAAGCTGCTTGTGTATCCGGTACTCCCTGCATGCATGCCTGGAAGGAAACAAATGTCACCGTAGTGTCGGAGTTGCTGGAGATACATGTTATCTTTGTGTATTTTGAGTGTGTGTGTGTATGTGAGACCTACTTGTGGTAGTTCTCCTTTTTCTCCTCTCTCCAGTTCTTGTTGAGCTGGTGGATTTTAACAGCTGCGTATCGCTGCTCAAATAGGTCAAAAGCCTGTGTTGTGATGAGAAAACGCACAGGCATTTGTCTCCAAGACTTTTTACAGAGAGAGAGGGAATAGGACAAAAAACTAGTCCAAGCACACAGACGTTACCTTATAGACTTCACTGAAGCCGCCCCTGCCCAGCAAGTGCAGCAGCAGGTACCTCTCATTCAGGGTGGGATGGTCTTTAAACCTGTGTGAGGAGGAACAAGACTTTACAAAGACTTTACACTCACCCTCTCATACCCGACTCTTTTGTCACCTTTTAAACAAGCCCTTGGCAAGAATAGTTTTCATTTCACTTATTTAAGTCTTAACTACAGAAGACATTTTCTGTTACTTAAATGTTTTGTATTGACAGAGTACACTAAATGTCTTGATGGTAGATTTTCACCATCATAACCATTAGGCTACTTTATGGTAGAACGGACTTACGCTGAGCTGTCCTCGTTGTTTATCCTCTTCAGCTCTCTGATATGGAGGTTCCTCACCCGCTCCAACCGCTCCAGCTCCGCCTGGATCTCAGCTTCCTCCTGCATAAACCAACCACATGAGATTTTTTTCCTGTTTGAAAATTCATGCACTTAAAACCCATGTTTACATAAATAATTGAAGTGGCCATTTAAAACTGAATGCATTGTTTTAACTACATTTTCAGTGTTTTAATGTACGTTTTGGCATTTTCACTGCATTCCACCGAATCAGGCGTTGAATGGCTCATTTGTGTCTCAATTGTGTTTTGTCTGATCACTGGTAAGTTACATGATTGGCCACTGCAGCATGACTTCAGGTTGTGTTTCTCCAAAAAATGATTTGGTTTGAACTCTTCGCTGCAGGACCTAAACACATCGCCTACATTCAAATGAATGGGGGGACTGCCGTTTTCACCGCAATGCCCAATTTGGTATGAATGCAGCCTTATGTTGTTATCGACTGAATATTTCTTTGCTACCGACCTTCTTCAGATGTCCAAGGCGAAGCTTGAAGATCTCTTCCTGCTCGTGGTACTCAGCAAGGGTCAGTCTGCCAAAACACAGACAGGTCAACGTTTTCGGACGGAACAAAAATGTCAAAAATTACACTTGACTGGGAACATTAATTTTGGACAAAATTAGTCTTGACAATTCATGTCATCTCGCAGTTCATTTTTTAAGCTTTAAATTAAACAGGAGCAGTAAAAAAGTGTATCTAAAGAAGGAATGATGTGTGGCTACTAAGAGTTTTACAGTCAAAACAATACACACAAGGCACAATCATCACTATTGTTCTTTATGGTCCAGCATCACTCAGTATGTCACTGGCAGCATGTAGCTATTTCATTTTACTCACAGCTGCGGCAAGGAGGGCTTGAGGAAGGGGTCAGAGTCGTTGCCGTTGACCACTTTAGTTTTGCGCTGCTTGGGTTCAGAGGTGGAGGCCACTGAGAGGGAAGGAGATGCAGGGTTTGGAGGCTTCCTCTTGGCCAGCAGCTTCCTCTGTCGCTCTATTTCCTCCCTCTGCTGGTTGATGCCCTCCTGTTGTCTGCACAGAGAAAAGGACACGCAGGTGTAGGGGAATGGGTCATATGGGAAATGCTGAAGTAGACAAAGTACAGCCTTTCATACGTTATGCTCCTGGCCACTCTATTCCTGACCCCTCAACGCTGTTAAAATGCATTTAATTGGATGGGAGACTACACATGTGTTTGCTGTCTCTCACTTGATCAGGTTCTGGAATGCGTATCCGTCTGTCCACTGCTCCGTGTAGGACGCTCCGTGTCTGACAGTAGTGAAGTGACCGAGACGGAGACGGTCCTGCATGCTCTTCTCACGACACGACTGCTTCTCCTGAGTGCTCTGTTCCCAAAAATGGGCAGATATTAGAAAAACAATGTGTGATACACCCTCCCCTATAACCTCTCACCACCCAGACTAAATGTTTGGTTGGCAGGGCTGCGCAATTAATCAAATATTTATCACAATCACAATTTGGGCTTCCCACAATTAAATGAACATGATCGACTGCATTATTGACATTTAAAGTGTGTTCTCCCCTCATGGAAAACTCTGCTGCATATTAAATTAATCTTAAACTGACAGCCAACCACCAGGAGGAGATTGAGTTGTTTTGGCTTCACTTTTGCCTGTGAAAAGCTTTGCTGAATGTTGCGGCTGCAGTCCAGACTAGAAGAGTAATATACAACAGAGAGCAGATAAAAATCAAATGTCTGGAGCAGAAGGAAAAACAGCTGCTCCATTTTGGGTACAATGTGGTTCATAATTTTGCTTCTAGGAGATGCACTGTGACTTATTGTGATGCAAAGAATTATACATTAGCAGGAATGTAGTACAACAGAAGGGAAAGTGAAAGTGCTATAAAAATATGTTGTCCCTGAAATCAATAAATAATCGTGATCATAGCTTTGATCTGAACAATCGTGCAAGCCCTTGTGCTACATTTGTTTTCTGTTATACAAATATATAAAACATATTAGAAACCCATTCAGGAATAGTTCAATATTACTGAAGCAAATGAGTGCATGGTGAAAAGATTGCTTGCACACTAAATCCCACCAGCACAGTGCAGCTTTATGTAACTCCAGCCTAAAATGGTGGCGACCTAAAGAAAACTCCGATCTACCAACCCACAGACACAATTTTCTATGCGGGAGATAAAACACCAGAGAATATTTGACTTTTTATCGGAATAGCTGTTGCTCTACTTCTGTTGCATGTGTAAGTAGGCACTTCTATATGTTGCTCACATAATAGGATGTATAGTGTCTCTGTTTGGCTTTTATACAGTGGGCTGTCTCTGTCAGCTTGTTTTTCTTTCTGCCCACAAGGGATAAAAACATCTTAATGCAGCTGTCCTTCTTTTATCAATGCACAGTGAATACACAAAAGGGTGCATGCATGCGAAGACACATACCTTCTCTATTAGCAGTTTCTTGCTCATGGTGATGCACTTATTGAGCCTCTCCTTGTATTTCTCCAGGAGTTTTTGCTGTTCATCTATCTGTCTCCGCAGGTCACAGTTTGCCTGTTAAGGAAAGACAGCAGCGACTCCATTAAGTTACGTAACATACAATACAAACCTGACATGATAGCCTGCTGTTCATTAGACAGTCAAACATCAAATCTCAGCGTATGGATGCTGAACTCACCCTGAGAAGGTCATCTATTCGCCCCTCTTTTTTTTCCAGGTCCAGACTCTTGTTGCTCTCCAGAGCGGCGAGTTTCAGGCCTGTTAACTCCGTCTAAAAGATTAAAAAAGAGAGGTATCAGTCAGAGTTCATCAATAAATGCAATATGAAGTGTTTCGTTCGAGTGTTTTATGTATACGTCACATCACCTGGACACATTTGCTGGACGAGGCTTTTGGATTGTGTTCCCCAAAACACAACATTGTAGGAGATGAGCTATTCTGCCGGATCTACAGACAAAAAAGGATTTTTAGACTTACATCCAACTTACGTGTAAATAACTGATCAACAATCGTTAGGCAGACAACTGTTTGTGAAATACTCACGATTGAGCCCGGGGCAGAGTGTGAGTTCTGTGGAGAGCGACGAGCTGATGGGAGGCCTCTGACGGGACTGGAACCATTTCCACCCTGAAACTTTGCAAAGAAAATGGGCAAACTTAAAAAAACGTGTTCAAAAATGTTTAAGGATCTTAACCTTCCGTTATGATGGGAGTTGCTGTGATACTCACGTCAAAGTAGTCGCTGATCTTGGGCCCGCGTGTCGAGGTCTTCCCTGCAATGAAAATTGAACAAAGATTGAATGCGAGCCTCAGTAATGCAGAGATGTCTGCACCTATTTCTTGCAGGTGTCAGTCATACCTTGACTACTCTCTGAATAGGTGTCAGCTTTCCTTTTCCTCCCTCTAGACGATTCAGAGTGCTTCTTCTCCGGGGTCTGTGAATCGATACGAAATAAGACAGAGAAAAGAGAAGAAGAAGAAAAGAAGGCATAAATCCCCTGTGTTTTACCTAACAAAGCTGGTTTGAGTGGTGGTGTTCAGCAGGAAAGAGCAGCAGGAAGAAAGAGTACATACTGAGTAGGCAGGGGAGCTCCCTCTTTTCAAATCAGAGTTCTAGGAAAAGAAAGAGAGGTGGAGGTAGTGGGAGAGACAGAAAAGACAAGTGGGCAGAGCGAGGATGTACTGAGAACATGCAACTGTCTAACAAAGCTTCATTGTTGGTATCTGTGTAATAAAGTAAGTAATGTTTCAATTTATATAGTTGTGTTTCCATTTAATTGTTGGGGTAACAGGCTATGCAATGCTGTAATCTGATGGTAAACAGAGCAGAAGACGTCAAGGTTGCTAACGGATAACAAAACAAGTAGCCATCTAACCATCTATGAGAGAAAACTGGAGAGAGATATTCAGAAGTTTCATTTCAATTGGGCACATTTTGATTGTTCTTTCATGTCAGCTAGCAATGGCTTATGTTTCATGCTGTCCAAACATTATATATATATATATATATATATATATATATATATATATATATATATATATATATATATATATATATATATATATATATATATATATATGTATCTTAAAATATACGGGAGGACGCCAAGAGCAGAAAGAGCTCATAAGTCTAATGAGTTAAATGATCGCTACGTCAGAACTAATTCATCAAAGGTGTTTTTATATCATATTTAGTGCATCACGTCTTTTCTTAAAAGAGGCAAAAACCACCTCACTTGAGCGTTAAAACTTTTATGTGCATTTATGGAAGTTTTATCATATGTAGCTGTTTCCATAATCCGAGTTCATGCACCTTTTCAAAGGTCAAATTCAAGCACTTTTCAAGCACTTTCAGGGTCCATTTTCAAGCTTTTCCAGCACCTTACCGCTGTGGTAAAATAGGATATTTCTACAAATACTTACAGACTGAAAATGATCATTTCACATTTTCATTTCAGGCTTTGACTTAATTTATTTCTTTTCTACAGGTGATTGTTGTGAAAGAAATGCAGAAACAACTTCAAGCATTTTCAAGCACTTTATCCAAACTTCAAGCACTTTTCAAGGATTTTTAAGCACCTGTACGAACCCTGAGAGTGTTTTTCTAATGTGACTCTTCAAAATACGCATTGAAATACATTAATGGAAACACAACGTGTGTCTGTGTGTGCGTTTTACCTCTGACTCCTTGTCACTAGATGAGCCCAGACTGCCGTAGCTGTGGTTCGAAGACTCGTTGGCCAGACCCTGCACACAGTGAGGATTCAAACAGACAAGTGAACAACATACAATATGAAAATATTCTCCACAGGTGTGTGGTGCTATCATAGTCGAGCAACTTTGTGAAAAGTAAACAAAAGTGAAACAAAGCCTTGGGGGCGTGCCTCTAGTCTGACACGTCTGATAGGAATCCAGATCTTCAGTTATTAGGTGTGTCCCTGGGCCCTTTTCCATCACATTCCTCAGGAACCCTGCATCATTTTCTTGGAAAACAGGAAATTTTACCTGCTTTTCCACCATGGGAACCTGGGCGTGGTTTTTATTTCCTACTTATAAAAAGTCCCTTTTGCTGAGGCAGTAGTTTCTGGCTGCTTCTGTACTGTCATGATGGAGTTAGTCACTGGAGTTAGTCACTGACGAACACAAGCCTCAGGACTGCTACAACTTGTGTACGGCATTCTTTCTGCTGCAAGTGAGCACTGGTCGTCCCTGGTATTGATATTACAACTTGGGATTTCTTACGATAGACATCTAAAGCATGCAGTCAATCAAGTATCTCAATAAAATGTTGTCTTTTGAGCAAAAAATATGACTAAATCAGTCTGAAAAACAGGAATGCACAAAATCAACTTTTAGATCATGAGGCTCTTCAGTGTCTGTGTTTGCAGGTGGCATTTGACGTATCTCAGTTTTTCTGTGCCGCGGTTACCTTAGCACCTCCGCTGGTGCTCCCAGTGCTGCCTACTGTGTTGCCACTGACAGCTCCTGTGAACCTGGCCTCCAGCAGCTCCTGTCTCCTGGGGTCCAGGCTGTGCAGCTCCTCCATGGGCGCTGACATGAGGGGATAAATAAAGTAAGGTTAGACGCTCATTACAAAACAAACAGTGGTGACAAGTGCAACGGCGCAGAGCAATTGAGCTCTGAACATTTTTGTGTGTCCACTAGAAATGAATAAAAATGGATACTAAGGGAAGGAACAGAGGGCCGTATCTGGGGGTGGATTACAGAAAATTAGAGTGATTAGAGGATAAAAATAGAATAACAGATATGATTCAACTGGGCAGTGGAGGTAGCTCTTTAAAAGATGCCCTTTCATGCTACGATGGAAGATACTGCACATGAGTGACACTGCATTTCTAACTTAAGCAGGAAGGTCATTCTACCGCGGGGAAGTCAGGAGGGAGAAGAGGCGAGCCCGGGCGGAGTGAGTCTCCCAGTTTGTCAGCACAAAAATCCTCAAACAGCCCTTCTATTATCTCATAAGTTAAACCGTCACACTGGCCTCATTACACCGTGCTAAACTGAAGAACAGAAGCCGTGAGCGCAATATAAGATAGAGCGCAATATAAGGGCACTGAAGTCTTACTCCAAAGTCACATCTTTTTTTTTTATACAAGCTGCACATTCAACGAGGAATAGATCTGGGCCTTTCAGCAGTCATGTGTCTAATTCAAATGCTGCACATGAACAGACTTTTGGCTAGTTTAACGTTTACATGTCCCTACTAGATAGGTAGATTTGCTGATGTCTGAGTGGTAGACCTGGCTGCTGTAAATCTGAACAGCAATGTTTATGAAGTAGGTCTCACACAAGCAGCAGAATAAACATATACAATGCAGGCTGGGCCTTGATCTATGACAACTAGGTTTCCAGGGAGCGACACAGACACACACACACACACACACACACACGTCCTCCTCTCCCTGCTGACTACTGCTGCTAATGTTTATTTCCTTATTGGACATTTCCTGGCTGTCATCTATGCATACATAGCTTCTGGCACAGGGGCAAGCCCTAAAAGGCATAATGGACATCATGAAAACCTGGAGCAGTGAAACAGAGAGCACAAAATGAGGCCTGTGTGAGGTTATCTAAGGACAGGGGGACAGCTTGATTCATCTTTACAGCTAGAGCTTCGTATTGCAGCATTATTTTGTATCTTTAATACATTAGTATTAAGATGCCTCCTGTTGAAAATGAATTATCAAATGGTAACCTCAGGACAGTAATTATAACTCCTTGTTACAGACTTATACACACAATCGCTCTATGAACATAGCCTAACCTTATACTTTTCCACATACCATGTCCTCAAACAACTTAACAGGAAGATTATAACTAATTGCTCACGCGTATGATCATCGTTTTTGAGGAGGTTACACACTGAACAATATCAGTATAATGTTCAGTATTACCTTTCATTATCATGTGCAATATATCTCTATTATATCATGTCATGTCCCTCTACTCCTTAGACACTTTATTTTTATATTTCACCTTTTTGATGCTCTTTTGTCAACTTATCTTATATTTTTATTGTTTTTGGAGTTTGGATTTTGGAGTTATCTGGAACAAGAATTTCCTTCAGGATCAATAAAGTTCTATCTTATCTGATCTTATCCAGCAACAAAGCAATATTGCGTAAAAATAAAGTCTCAACAACAATGTGGGAAAAACAGATGCATCCCCCCAAAAAAGGTGAAATCCAGGGCCTGTTCTCGAGTCTATAGCATGCATTGTAAATGTATTAATGGACGCATAACTATGTTGTTTACTGTAAATATCCAACTGGATGGTGTTGATACAAACTGTGTTACAAACTGCTACTTACTAACACTGTTATCGCATGGAAATCTACCAGGAACAAGAAATCATGTAAGCTGACAAACAAAAACAGTCCTGAATTCAAAAGGTGAAATAAGTAAAAGTTCAGTAGTATTATCGGCAAAATGGAGGCCTACTCCTCTCACAGTGTTCAATATATTATTCTGATGTTGTTTAATACCATATTAGTAAACAAGTAGGCTGACTGCATTATATCGTATAAGCATATCATAGCCTTTGTTGTTTGATGTTAAAAGTAAAAAGTTGTGATCAGTCTGATGCATAAATGGATGTACAACTATGTTATTTAATGTTAATATCCAACTGGATGCTGTTGATACAAACTGCAACTTATTAACACTGTTATCACTTTAAAATGAACCAGTAACAAGGAGGAAAATTGGGCAGAAATCCTACTTGTACTTAGGGCAGTATACTTCGCTGCAAGATTATAAAAAAATTGCTTGTGATCAGTGTTTTTTGTGGGTCACATCACATCCAGCAACTCAGCAATATCGAGTAAATAAAGTGTCAACAACATGGTGGAAACAATGTGGGAAAAACAGATGCATCCTCCAAAAAAAAGGTGAAATTCAGGGCCTGTTAAGTTTATAGCATGCATTGTGATGCATTAATGGATGCATAACTATGTTGTTTAACGCAAATATGCAACTAGATGCTGTTCATACAAACTGCTACTTACTAACACTGTTATCGCTTTAAATTTTACCAGTAACAAGTAGGAAAATTAGGCAGAAATCATACTTGTACTTCACTGGAAGATTATAACTAATTGTGATCAGTGTTTTTAGTGTGTGGGTCACATCACATCCAGCAACTCAGCAATATCAGGTGTCAACAACATGGTGAAAACAATGTGGGAAAAACCGATGCATCCCACAAAAAAAGGTGAAATTCAGGGCCTGTTGTCAAGTTTATAGCATGCATTGTGATGCATACCTACGTTGTTTAACATTAATATCCAACTGGATACTGTTGATACAAACTGTGTTAGGAACTGCTACTTATTAACACTGTTATCATATGAAAAGCTACCGGTAACAAGGAGGGAAATTGGGCAGAAATCATACTTGCACTTAGGGCAGTATACTTCGCTGCAAGATTATAAAAAAACGTGCTTGTGATCAGTGTTTTTTATGGGTCACATCACATCCAGCAACTCAGCAATATCGAGTAAATAAAGTGTCA